>NW_025999522.1:0-116576 GCF_019419815.1 Pyrus x bretschneideri | reverse complement strand
TATATTCGCGACAAAGCATAAATTGTTGCAAGAGTGTTTTGTGCACCGAAACAGGAACTTCGTCGCTCAAAGTTTGCACGATGAAGTTCGCACGACGAAAACAATATACTCATCGCGCAAAATCAATAAGAAAAAATGCGGGTATTTTTTTTTGGCGCGAAAAACATGCACGACGAAGTTTTTCTCGAAGAACCTTTGCACGACAAAGGCTTTGTCATGCAAAGCTCGTTCAGTTTCTGGGTCAGAGCATTCAACGCATGGGAAACCGAGGAACACTTGCGCAACAAGGGCTTTATCATGCAAGTTACAGTCAGTTTTGAGTCAGAGCCTTCAGTGCATGTGAATCAGATGAATCAATACTGTATTTAGTGCAAATGTTTGCGCGACAAAGCTTTCGTCGTGCAAAGGCCCTAACCTTCCTATAAATATGGGCTTTTGCTCTCCTTATTCTTCACAATTCTGTTCGTGTTGGGATGGAGGATAAAAATCAGAATGAGAGCGTGCCTACTAACCCGTATGATTTGAGGCAACATGTGGAGTTCACGCATATGATTGGTGTAGCCATGCAGAATAATTGTCCTATTGCTGAGTGGCGTTCTTGGAAATTTATGCCCGAGAATGTGAAGAATGCGGTGATGGATCAATTATTAGTAAGTATACTGTTGATAGATCAATAATTAATTTTGTGAAATTTTTTGTTATATGTTGGAATTAATTATTTGCATATTGGAAGTATACTCTGGATGATGATACGAACGAAGGGTTGATGAAGTTGACGGAGGAGGCGTTTAAGGGAGGTTACAAGCGATGGCATTATGATGTGGAGCGGAATGGATGTGACAACCCGTCCTGAAATATAATATATTTTATTCTCACTGGCGTGAAATGACTAATTTGCCTTTGGGCATTTGGTAATGGCATGTGTGGATGGGCTAAGGATTTGGAGTAATTCATTTTCTCCCTAAGTAATTGGACCCAATTAGAATTTAGGCTTTAATTTTTTTTGGTTGGTTGCCCAAATCCAGACCCCACACACACACTTACACATTGACCCTTCTTTCTCTCTCTCCCCCATGATCGTTTCCATCAGTCCGTACAACCTGTACGGACAACTCCTAATCTAGCTCTCCATTCACGGATCAAGCTTGTGGACACCATCATCTCCTTCCTTGTAACCTTACGAACTCAATTATACCTTTGGTTGGACGTGAGAACTTCGGAAACTCTACAACCAGGGAGCTCCGACGAAGTTTACTATTCATTTATTGTGATCGTAGAGTTTCGTCGAGTTTTAGGGTCCTAGGAAGTCTTAAAACTTCTTCACGAAGCTTATAGAGGAGTTTTGGAAGGTTTTGGACGTCGAGACACTCGAGTTCGTCGAGTTGCAGGGATGGCTGGACTATCAAGATTTTTTCGGCGAGATTCCATTGGTTTTAGGTCCTAAAAGCGGTAAAGATGTGTTCCTTTCGTCCTAAGCTTCATTTTGGTACAAATTTCATGAAATTTGGTGTTAAAATGAGTAAGATATTAAGGTTTGAAATTTTCCCAGAATCCGGCGATAGCAGCGGTGACCGGTGCCTGACTTCGGCAAACAAAGGAAGGAGAAGGGGAATATTCAGTCAATTTTGACGAAATATTACTAACGACCTTAGGTATATTTAACGGTATATTCTATTATTTAACAGAATATTCCCTAATGCCGTTAGGGATTCTATCCAGTGTGCCAGGCACGTGCCTGCGCGTAGCCGCGCGTGTGGGAACTTAGAAAATTATTCTAAAAATTTGGGGATGTTCGTGGGGTTGAGTAGGCCACGATGGTATATTCAAATACCCCAATTGAGCAATGTATGAGAAGATATTACCTAGTTTTGTATATGTGCTTAAAAATAACATTAAAATAGTTGTTTCACATATAGGTGAGACTTTTCCAGAGGACAAGAGCAGTCAAGCGAGACTCGGGGGCTACAACCCTTCCATATATCAGTGAGTAGGCTTTTGGTTTTCAGTATATTTATATGCTTGGTATTTTTCCCAGAAAATGTGTTTTAAAGTACCATGCCAAATGTTTTATATTTAGAATATGCATTTAGTAGTTGCACATATTTATGTTTGATGTGTTATAAACTAGCACTCAAATTAAACCCTCTTATTGACAATTGTAGTAAAGATCTAAGTAGGGATCGTTCTAGGCCGGGGATTAGGAGGGATTACAAATCTATTTAAAACTGACTCAAAAAAACAAAACTAGTCTTGAAAACACTTAACTAGACTCAAAGAACTCAAGGAAAAAGGGTAATTAAATCAGAATCCAAGAGAGAAAAGGGAAGAAGGGTGTGGCAAGGGAATTGGGAAAGGGGGAAGGCCTTGCACGGCAAGGAAAAGGAAGGAAAGGGATAGGTGGTGCGGCATCCCTCTTAGAATGGGATTAGGCTTCTAGAACATATATTTAAGTGTCCTAATATAATTAGGGATCCTCTTGCAGCTGGAAATTAAGTAGGAAAATATTAGGATTGACTAAGTCAAAATAAGGTAGTTTGACTCATGTTTCCTTCTTTGTAGCTGATTCCTTTTCTTCCAAGTCTTGAATTAATTTCTTCCATCTCTTTAGCATATTCTTAGCCTTTCTTGAACTTCAATTTCGTCCATCCATCTTGCTCCATGCATGTGCTATCATTTCCAAGTCCAAAATTGCTCCAAATTGCCTTTTCTTGCCACTTTAGTCAATTGGATCTACAAACACATGAAAATAGCTTAAATCACTATAATAAATAGAAACTAACTCACTAAATGCAAGGAAATAAGCTATAAGTCGCATAAATATGCTCCAATCAATGTTTAACGTTGCGGACGCTTAGGTAAGTTCCAGGTGAGTTTATAGATTGTGGATGTGAGTTGCATGATTATGCTGAGATGTGTCTATAGCTCATAACCTGCACCCCAATGTTAGTGCTCCTACCCATGTTCAGGGCACAGTCTTTCATGTGATGTTCACCTCCCGCACTATACGCTCAACTTGGATCCCAGTTAAGTCCACAGTCTTGTCATACAGACCACTATAGGTGGTTCCGACTCGTAGGTGACCCGCAATCATTCGCACATTCTTTATGTGTTCGTAGCACCTGAGCATATTTATTTACACCCAGTCCCGTTGTACATACCACTTTAAGTGTTTCCGACTCATGTGCAGGCATATTTTTTGAGCTATTGGTTGAGTCGTACAGGTCATATTAGGTGACTCCGGCTAGATGGATGAGCTATAGATTCAGCCGTACATGTCATAATAAGTGACTCCAGCTAACATATCATTTGCATTGTTTTATATCACCTGGCTTACATATTTTATGTTGAGATATTTGACATGGTATATATGTGGATTTTTCTATTCTGAGCATGGTTGTGATATAGATATGTATTCTAATTCTGGGAAACTATACAGGTTTTACGGCGAGGGGTGATTGTTGGTTTGGAAAAGCTTTGTTTTTGCCCACTCACACTTTTTGTTTTGCGCCCCTCCAGGTTTTAGGTAGGAGTGCTTGTTGGTGGCTTACGAAGAATTGACGGCGATTTTGATAGATTATCACTAATGTAGGATCACATCTAGTATTGTATAATTAGTACGTGTCTTGTTTGACTGCACTTAGGCTACCTATGTTCTGATTATGGTGTATCACACTTAAATATCAGGTTTTGCATATATTTGCTTAGTGTGAATTATATAGCTTGGTTCTTAGTTATTCACATTTCTTTATATCATTATCATTTTTGTATTGCGCACATGGCTATGTCACCCTCACGTGATGCCCAGCATGCCTTAATTTCGGTCGAGGTGTGTCAGTTTGGTATTAGAGCCTAGGTTTGGCAGCCCTGCATATCTCGTAGAATGCCACGTTCCTCGGCTAAGTCTGGTTTCCCTGATATTGCTCAGTTAGGGGAAGTTATAGCCAATGCTATTTAGTTTTCGCTTCGCCCTCCCTAGAGGACTCCCCTAGAGACAATGTATAATCTAAAGTTGGATAAGTTTATAGGTAATGAAGGACATAAGGGAGCTGAGCGGTGGCTCAATCATCTTAAGAAGATTTTCCGTTTGATGCATAGGCAAGGGAATCTCCCTGAGGATAAGTGGGTTGAGACGACTACCTGGTTTTTAGGTCTGGAGCCGGCATCCTGGTGGAGACAAGAGTCTTATTAGTTATCACCAGAGGAAGCTACTGATTGGGAAGTTTTTAAGAGGTTATTTCATAAAACATTCATTCCTCCAGAGCATATAGATCGCAAGAAGCAAGAATTTACGCACATGAAACAAGGGAAGATGACAGCTAATGAGTACTACAAAAGGTTTACTAATTTGTCTCGTTATCACCCGGAGGTTGCTGCTAATCCAGTAGAGATGCTTCATCGTTTTAGGTTGGGTACTCGAAAGAAGTGGTGTTCTATGGCGACCACGACTCCCTGTGCTACTTACCAGGAGTTTTATGAGATTCTGCTTCGAATTGAAGATTTAGAGGACATGCCCAATGATAGCAAGGAAGAAGAAGAAAAAGATGGTAACCAGAAGAAAAATGGTAAAGATATGGGTCAATCGTCTCAGGGACCTCGTAAGACTCAAAGTTTTAAGAGAAGTGGTGTTAGTTTCAGTTCTTCTAGAGGGGGTTTGAGTTCCACTGGGCAAAGAAGGGGTGGTAGATTTTCTGGAGGTCCTTGTTTTCAGAGACAGAAGGATTCTGGTAGCACAGGTGTTCCCTTATACCGCAGATGTAATAATAGACATTTTGGGGAGTGTAGGCGAGGCAGCAACGGATGCTATACTTGTGGTCAAATGGGGTATAGGGCTATTCATTGTCCACAGAATCAGCAGAAGCCTCAGCTGCCTTCCTTACCACCACCAGTTCCGATCTAGCAAGTTCCAAGACCTAGTAGTTATGCCCAGACTGGTCGTGGGGGTGCTTATCATTATCAGGGTGATGTAGCTCCTTATTCTGCTGGGCAGCATCAGTATCTGCTGGATCCATATTATCAGAGTGGTTACCCTTAGTATCCTGGAGGTTATACATCGTATTCTTTCAATTCAGTTGGTGGGTCTCAATGGTATCCTTGAGGACAGTCCCAACATGTGGAGGTTGCTTCTAGTAGTACAGAACCATCAAGGTAGCCTAATTAGCCAGGTCAAGGGCGTAATGTGCAGGGACATGGTAATCAGGCTAGCAGAGGTCGATGAGGACGACAACAGGCTCAGGGATGTATTCACCACATTACATTGCAGAATGCTCGGAATAATCCTGATTTGATCATGGTACATTGAATATTCTTGGTCATTTTGCTACAGTATTAATTAATTGTGGTGCTACGCATTCTGTTATTTCTCATACGTTTGCTTAGGCGACACAACCTTATCCTACACCTTTTGGGTATGATTTAGAGTTTTCAATGCCTAGAGGGGAGGCATGTTATCTTAGCTGTGTGTATACAGGATGTCCCGTGTTGGTGGAGGATGTTGTTATGCCAGCTGACCTCATCCCGTTAGATATTGTTGATTTTGATGTTATTTGGGCAAATTGGTTATTACAATCATGCCAATATAGATTGCTACGGGAAGACAGTCACTTTTCATCGTCTTGGATTACCTGAGGTTACGTTTATGGGTGAGTGTAGTGGAGTAAGACATGGTGTTATTTCGACCATAAGGGTTAAAACGTTGTTAATGAAAGGTTGTCAGGGATATTTGGCATATGTGGTGCTAAATGATAATGTTCCTAACAGTGTGAGGATGTACGAGCAGTCAGGCATTTTCTTGATGTATTCCCTGATGATTTACCTGGATTGCCGCCAGATCGAGATGTGGAGTTCATTATTGATTTACTTCCAGGTAAATATCCTATATCTTTAACTCCTTATCGAATGGCTCCTACCGAATTGAGAGAATTGAAAATTCAATTGCAGGAACTAGTTGATAAGGGTTTTATTTAGCCTAGTAATTCACCCTGGGGATCTCCAGTTTTATTTGTACATAAGAAAGACGGGACTATGAGGCTATGTATTCACTATCGGTAGTTGAATTGGGTAACAATTAAAAACCGTTATCTGTTGCATCGTATAGATGATTTATTTGATCAACTTTGAGGTATCTGCATGTTTTCTAAGATTGATTTGAGGTCTGGTTACTGTCAATTGAAGACTAAAAGTGAGGATGTTCCTAAGACGTCTTTTAGGACTCGATATGGTCATTATGAGTTTCTTGTGATGCCATTCAGATTAACTAATGCACCTGCAGCTTTTATGGATTTGATGAATCGAGTATTCCAGCCATATTTAGACAGGTTTGTCATTCTTTATTGATGATATTCTGGTGTACTATAAGTCTAAAGTAGAGCATGTTCGACATCTCACTTTGGTGTTGAAGAAGTTGAGGGAACATCAATTGTATGCTAAGTTTAGCAAATGCCAATTTTGGTTAGATCAAGTGGCATTTTTGGGACATGTTATATCTGCCCAAGGTATTCTGGTAGACCTTCAAAAGGTAACAGCCGTTGAGAATTGGGAACAGCCATGAACCGTCACGGAGGTACGGAGTTTCCTTGGTCTAGCAGGTTATTATCAACGGTTTGTTAAATATTTTTCAGTTATTGCATTACCACTAATGAGGTTGACAAGAAAAGATGTTAAATTTGAGTGGGACGATAATATACAGCAGAGCTTCCAGCAGTTGAAGTATTGTCTCACTTATGCACCGGTTTTGGCGCTCCCAGATGATAGTGGTGATTTTGAGATCTACAGTGACGCTTCATTGAATGGTCTGGGTTATGTGTTGATTCAGCATGGTAGGGTGATTGCTTATGCTTTGCAACAGTTGAAGCCTCATAAGATGAATTATTCTACACATGATCTTGAATTAGCATCCATTATCTTTGCCTTAAAGATTTGGAGACATTATCTTTATGGTGAAAAATATAAGATTTTTACGGATCATAAAAGTATTCAGTATCTTTTCACTCAGAGGGATCTTAATCTTCGACAACGAAGATGGATTGAATTGCTCAGTGATTATGATTGCATGATTGAGTATCATTCTGGCCATGCAAATGTGGTGGCAAGCGCACTTAGTAGGAAGTCTCAAGGTCAAATTAATGCTTTATACACTAGTCACATCCCTCTTCTTGCCGATTTGAGATCCACTGGAGTGAACTTAGGAGTGGAAAATCGGGAGGACGCTTTGCTTGCCAGTTTCCAGGTCAGACCAATTTTAATTGATCGTGTGCTTGAGGCTCAGATGAATGATGAAGAAACCCATGAGTTAATTTAGGCTATGTCACAAGGGAAAAAGAAAGATCTTAGAGTTCGGGAGTCTGATGGTATACTTATGCAAGAGAAATGAATGAACGTGACAAATAATGTTGAATTAAAGAAAGAAATTATTGATGAAGCGCATATTTCAGCATATGCAATGCATGCTCGGGGTACTAAAATGTATCATACCATTTGACCATTTTATTGCTGGTCGGGTATGAAAAGAGAAATTGCTCAATATATGAGTAGGGGTGCCATTTGTCAACAGGTTAAAGCTGAAAAGAAAAAGCCATTTTGATTGATGTAGCCACTTCCCGTTCCACAGTGGAAATGGGAAGATATCACCATAGATTTCATGTATAAACTTCCTCGTACACGAAATGGTTACGATGGTATTTAGGTGATTGTGGATCGGCTCACTAAATCAGTGCATTTTATTCCAGTAAGGGAGAAATATTCTTTAAGACGATTAGCTGAATTATTCATATCAAAGATTGTTAAATACCATAGGGTTCCGATTAGTTTCAATTCGGATTAGGATCCTAGGTTCACTTCTAAGTTCTGGGTGGCATTTCAGAGGGCTCTGGGTTCAAGGTTACTTTACAGTACAACATATCATCCTTAGATAGACAGGCAATCTGGGAGGACTATTCAGACGTTGGAGGATATGCTAAGATCTTCAGTATTGCAATTTGGCGACGCCTGGTATCAGTGGTTAGATTTGATGGAGTTTGCCTACAATAACAGTTACCATTCGAGCATTGGTATGTCACCTTTTGAGGGACTTTATGGTAAGTCTTGTCGTATGCCATTGTGCTGGTCAGAGGTTGGTGAAAGAGTATTGGTGGGCCCTAAGATGGTAGAGGAGACTACTCAGAATATTTATGTAATTAAGTTTAACCTGAAAGCGGCCCAAGATCGACAAAAAAGTCTAGCAGACAAGCATGCCACTGATCGGGTGTATAAAGTTGGTGATTGGGTATTTTTGAAGTTATCACCACGGAAGGGTGTAGTACAGTTCGGGAAAAAGGGTAAGCTAAGTCCTAGGTACATCGAACCGTATCAGATCACCGAGCGAGTCGGTGAAGTTGTTTACAGGCTTGGATTGCCTCCAGAGTTATCTAAAGTGCACTATGTTTTTCATGTTTCCATGCTTCGTCATTATGTTTCCGATCCATCACATGTGATACCTTCTCAGCCATTGGAAATTAATCTAGATTTGACTTATGACAAGGAGCCAGTGAAGAATTTGGATTGGAAAGATAAGGTTTTGAGGAATAAGATCGTGCACTTAGTGAAATTTTTTTGGAGAAATCACTCGGTAGAGGAAGCTACCCGGGAGACGGATGATCTTATGAGAGATATGTATCCACGCTTGTTTCATGATTATTAGTGGTTTGTTATATTATTGTATGAAATTTCGGGGATGAAATTTTCTTAAGGGGGTAGGTTGTGACAACCCATCCCGAAATATAATATATTTTATTCTCGATGGTGTGAAATGACTAATTTGCCCTTGAGCGTTGGTAGTGGTATGTGTAGATGGGCTAAGGATTTGGACTAATTCATTTTCTCCCTAAGTAATTGGACCCAATTAGAATTTAGGCTTTAATTGTTTTTGGTTGGTTGCCCAAATCCGGACCATACACACACACACTTACCCGTTGACCCTATCGTTTTCAACCATCCGTACAACCTGTACGGACAACTCCTAATCTAGCTCTCCATTCACAGATCAAGCTTGTGGACACCATCATCACCTTCATTGTAACCTTACGAACTCAATTATACCTTTGGTTGGACGTGAGAACTTCGGAAACTCTACAACCAGGGAGCTCCGACGAAGTGCACTGTTCATCCTTCATGATAGCAGAGTTCTCGTCGACTTTTAGGGTCCTAGGAAGTCTTAAAACTTCTTCACGGAGCTTAGAAAGGAGTTTTGGAAGGTTTTGGACATCAGGACACTCGAGTTTGTCGAGTTGCAGGGGTGGCCAGAGTATCGAGATTTTTCCGGTGAGATTCCGTTGGTTTTAGGTCCTGAAAGTGGTAAGGATGTGTTCCTTTCATCCTAAGCTTCATTTTGGTACAAATTTCATGAAATTTGGTGTTAAAATGAGTGAGATATTAAGGTTTGAAATTTGCCTAGAATCCGGCGATAGAAATGGTGACCAGCGATGGACTCCAGTGAACCAAGGAATGAGAAGGGGAATATTCAATCAACTTTGACGGAATATTACTAATGACCTCAGGTATATTTAATGGTATATTTCCTTATTTAACGGAATATTCCCTAAGGTTGTACAGGATTCCGTCCAGTGTGCCAGGCATGTGCCTGCGCGTGTGGCCGTGCCTTGGCCGGCACGTGGGAACTTAAAAAATTATTCTAAAAATATCGGTATGTTCTTGGGGTTGAGTAAGCCATGATGGTATATTCAAATACCCCAATTGAGCAACGTATGAGAAGATATTATCTAGTTTTGTATATGTGCTTAAAAATAACGTTAAAATAGTTGTTTCACATATAGGTGAGACTTTTCCAGAGGATGAGCGCAGTCAAGCGAGACTCGGGGGCTATACGACCCTTCCACATATCAGTGACTGGGCTTTTGGTTTTTAGTGTAGATATATGCTTGGTATTTTTCCTAGAAAATGTGTTTAAATGGACTTGTGTTTTTAAATGCCATGCCAAATGTTTTATATTTAGAATATGCATTTAGTAGTTGCACATATTTATGTTTGATGTTGCGAACGCTTAGGGAAGTTCCAGTTGAGTTTATAGATTGTGGATGTGAGTTGTATGATTATGCTGAGATGTATCTATAGCCCATAACCTGCACCCTGGTGTTGGTGCTCTCGCCTGTGGTCAGGGCACAGTCCTTCACGTGATGTTCACCTCCTACACTATACGCTCACCTTGGATGCAAGTTAGGTGCACATTCCTGTCTTACAGACCACTATAGGTGGTTTCGACTCGTAGGTGACCCGCAATCATTAGCACAGTTGTCGCGTGATCGTAGCACTTGAGTGTACTTATTTACACCCAGTCATGTCGTACAGACCACTTTAGCTGGCTTTGACTCGCATGCATGCATATTTGTTGAGCTATTGGTTGAGCCGTACAAGTTATATTAGGTGTCTCCGGCTAGATGGATGAGCTATAGATTTAGCTGTACAGGTCATATTAAGTGACTCCGGTTGACATATCATTTGGATTGATATCACCTGGTTTACATATTTTATGCTAAGATATTTGACATGGCATATATGTGGATTTTGCTATTCTGAGAATGGTTGTGATATAGATATGTATTTTAATTTCTGGGAAATTATACAGGTTTTACAGCGAGGGGTTACTACCTTTGATAATTGAAATGGTTTTGAAAATCTTCACTTAGGCTACCTATGCTCTGATTATGGTGTATCACACTTAAATATCGGGTTTTGCACTTATATTTACTTAGTGTAAATTAGTTACCTTGGTTCTTTGTTATTCACATTTCTTTATATCATTATCAGTTCTACACTATGCACATGGCTATGTCACCCTCACGTGACGGCCAGAACGCATTGATTTCGGTTGGGGTGTGTCAATGGAGGACCATCAAAATAGTAGTTTTAAATTTATGTTTTTGAGGACAATATTTAAATTTAAGGTTTTTTATAGGTTATGTATTTGGACTTAATTAGGCTTTAATTCTTGTTTGGTTTTTTAAATACTTGAATTGATTAATTCAAGTTATTTAAGGTTTTAATTATTTTTAGAATAAATATTATAACTGAATATTTGTTTGTAATTATGAAGTTTACGTAAATATAGATATCTATGTTTACGTAAACTTCATAATTACAATTATTCACGTTCGTCGCTAAAGAGTTTGCGCGACAAAAGCTACGTCACTAGAGAGTTTGTGCAACAAAGCCTTCGTCACTATGCAAAAATTTATGCAACAAAATCTTCATCACGCAAAAGGTGTTCGGTTTTAGGTTAGAGTATTTCGTGCATCTAAATCAGAGGAATTAATACCGCATTTAGTGCAGATGTTTGCGTGACAAAGTGTTCATTGCACAAGTCCCTAACTTTCCTATAAATATGCACTTTTGCACTCCTTATTCTTCACAATTCGTTTGGGAAATGCTTAACAATTATGCAGATTATAATCAGTTCATTCTTTGATTATTGGTACGATGGCCGATAGTGGTGTACGTTCGTCAAAGATAATGGATGATGAAGGTTCCGGAAAAGGTTTGCATTGTAAATTTTGCATTTTGTATAAATTTTTTTATTTAGCTTCACTATTATGAAAACATATTTTGTTGATAGACAAGAAGAAACTTGTTGCGGTACGGGTCCGACACACTTATGGTGGCTGCCATTATCGAATCACTACTGATGAAATAATAGGGGTTGTGAAGTTAGAAAACGCGCCAACTTTTGGTCTAACATTGGAGCATTGGTGCGTACCAAATATGCTACGATTTGGGAGTCTTGGAAAGCCATCCCTGAAGGAGCTGAAGATGCACATGATTGATGAGTTAGCTGTATGTGTTAATTTTATTAGTTAAATAATAATAATGTTTGTTAAATATTGTAACATCCCACATCGCCCAGGGGAGTGGATCATGTAAGCTTTCTATGTATATTACCATCTTTACCTAGCACGAGGCCTTTTAGGAGCTCACTGGCTTCGGGTTCCATTGGAACTTCGAAGTTAAGCGAGTTCGGGCTAGAGCAATCCCAAGATGGGTGGCCTAATGAGACGTTCTCATATGAGTTCCCAGAAACAAAACCGTGAGGGTGTGGTTGGGGCCCAAAGCGAACAATATTGTGCTACGGTGAAGTCAAGCCCGAGATGTGGTGGGGGCTCGGGCCAAGATGTGACAATTTGGTATCAAAGCCAATCCCTGGCCGAAAGTGTGCCGACGAGGATGTCGGGTCCCCAAGGGGGGATTGTAACATCCCACGTCGCCCAGGGGAGTGGATCCTATAAGCCTTATATGTATATTCCCATCTCTACCTAGCACGAGGCCTTTTGGGAGCTCACTGGCTTCGGGTTCCATCTGAACTCCGAAGTTCAGCGAGTTTAGGCAAGAGCAATCCCAGGATGGGTGACCCACTGGGAAGTTCTCGTGTGAGTTCCCAGCACAAAACTGTGAGGGTGTGGTCAAAGCCCAAAGCGGATAATATCGTGCTACGGTGAAGTCAAGCCTGGGATGTGGTGGGGGCTCGGGTCGGGATGTGACAAATATAATATAATAGTGAGATTTTAATTTAATAATTTTTGCATGATAGCCTAATTAGGACATTGATAAAAGTAACCCAAATCTGATGAAAGTTATTAACAACATGTTCAAGTCTTGTTTCTGGGAGTGGAATTTTGATAATTAACGTGCAGCAAAACTACAGCAAGAACTATTACTACCGGTGGAGGAGTAGAATAGTGCTTTTTATTTTTATTTTATTGCTTATTTAATAATTAGATCTGAATTTTAAGTTTTTTTTAGTACAAACGGTTTAATTAAATATGTATTTAATGTTTATTATGAATAAAATTAAAGCATTTTAATATATATATATATATATTAATTATGCACAAATGGTATAATGAAATAAGTTCTTGATTTATTAAGTATTTATGTGGTTTGAAAAAATTTGAATAGTGAATGAAAAAATTAATTTTTTTTTTTCAAAAAATGAACTTAAAAGAAAAAAAAAAAAAGGTAATGTGCGACGAACTATTCGTCACGCAATGTGTTATAAAAACGCGGCAAAGTGTAGTTGGATGGCACCAAAAAGTTGAAGCGCCATGTTTTGTACGATAGTGCTTTCATGCGCAAAATCTTTCACTTTACTGAACTTAACCAGAATGCAGGAAGGCAGAAGCTGCAAAACAATTGTAGCAGCTACCTTCTCCTGCTGGAATTTCCAGCCGTCGAGATTGTCATTAGTCTTAGAGGTATAATTTTTCTTAACTAACTTAATTGATTTTCATTCATTTAAATTGTGTTGTATGTAGTTTAAAGGTGTTGTTAGCTTATGTATTTGTATGCAAACATTTTTGTACAGATGTACAAAAAATGGTTTGCAATGTTCATATGAGCTTAGCTTCCTATTTGAGATTAGTTGGATTTTGCGAATGGATACGAAAGCATGATTGCGGTCCAATTAATTCTTGAATTGTCCCAAAATTTTGGATAGTTTGAGAATGCACAGTTACATGTTGTATTTTGCATTTCAAACATTAGAGTTTGAACGTGAGAAATTTGGTAGCAACTCTTTGCATTCTTTGGGTGCATCATGGTTTTTTGTATCAACGTCGTGCACTTGAAGAACTATAGGGAGATGCTGCTGAAATTTTCCCATGATCAAACTCTAATATGTTGGAACCATACGAGAGGCATAAGGTGGCATGTCATAATAGAAGTTGTTGTAATCCTTGTAATTTTTAATTTTTTTTTATTTTTTTTGTAGGTGAAATGGACAAACAGTGGATACATAATCCTAATAGATGTGCTGATGATTATTTGGATGGAATAAATCAATTCATTGATTTTGCAGTTGCAAACAACCGCGGTTCAACTCAAATTCGGTGTCCTTGTCGAAAATGTAACAACTTAATGATTGAATATTTTGAAATTGTTCGATACCATTTAGTCAGAAATGGGATGATGGAGACCTATACTACGTGGAATCATCATGGAGAACAAATACAATATACTTCATCCTCCCACATTACCCCGAGTAGTGGATACAGTTGAATCTGTTATAGACCCAAATGACCAAATTATGGACATTATCAACGATACTTTTCCAAACCGTAGTTCAAATATGAATGAGGAAGTAGAAGATGATTGATAGGAGCATATTCATGCGACTTAATTAGCTTGTTTTCGTGCATTTATGTTGTGTTTCCTTAGTTATTTTAGTGTTTAAAGTCACTTTTGTGTATTTTCAGATTATAAGGCCAAAGTGTTCAAGAAGATGCAAATTGGAGCCTTTTGGAGCAAAAGAGGAATGAATGAGTTGAAGACTTGAAGAAACGATGAATTCCTACTCCAACGATGAATTCCTACCAAAACGAGGATTCCTACTCAAACAAGGATTCCTACTTGAAGTAGGAAAGTTCACCCTAGGTTTCCCGTTTTGGTAACCTTTCCTAATCTTAAACGTCTGTATGTTCTAGCCACTTTGAAGGCCTTGTAGGCACTTTAGGACACAAAACCAAGGCCCTAGCCCAATTACACAACCTTGCCGTGCCCTTTCCCTCTCTTCCCTTCCCTTGCCGTGCAAGGGGGGCAATTTTGTCCTAGGTTGTGCAATTAAACCCTAACCCTTTACCCTAGCCACACCTATTAATCAAATCCCTTTTAATTTCTGAGTTTTTTCCTAATTCTAGCAGCCTTTAAATTAATTTTAGTTAATAAAAATAACTTAGGGTTTTATTTTCTGAAACCCTATATAAACCCTCTCTTTAGCCGCACCCTAGGCTTTTTTTTTTTTCACTTTTCATTCATTCTATTATTTCCTTCAGCCACCATTCCATTCAGCCGCAAGCCCCATCACCCAAAAACCTATCAGTCGCACCTTTTCCCATCAATTCCAACAACCTCCCTTCTCTGCCGTAGCCACTCCACCCTTCCCCACTCCATTCCACACCTCCATACACCATCCACACTCCTTGCCGTGCCTCCACACCACCCAAAATCCATTCTACATCATCAAAACAGCCCAGAAACCATCATCATCCAATCTGCCGCAAGCAAAGGAAAGGAGACAGTTTCACACAATTGTTTGGCTCTTCATTCTGAGTTGTTGAACAATTTTAGGTGTATTCTATCTTAAATTTCAATGTTTAATTCATGTAATCTTTGTTTTGCTTTGAGAATGATTGGCTAAATTCGTTTTGGCTAAGGGTGTATTCGAAACCATGATTATATATGTGAAATAAGTTGATTACTTCCAGTTATCGTTGCATAAGTCTTGAATACAATTTGCTTAACCGTTTGATTTAGAACTTATTCTTGTATGTTGATTGAGAGTGCACGCTTAATTTGCATGCTTGAATTTGGTGCTAGGATATAAGTTTGTTCCAGCTAATCGTTACGAATTTATATTCACAAGTAGTGAAGGTCACTAGTCACGATCATGTTAAGTAGATTCCTGGCAAGAGTATCATGTTTTTCATAGTTACAAATGCCTTGTCGATGCTTATGATTTCCAAAGAACGTAATGATTCTAACTTATGTCTTTATCATGCTGTTCATATAGAGAATTTGTTAGGAATAATTTGTTTGCGATGCATATTCATTCAATTCAATGATTCTAGGGAAATCTGAAAGTTAATTTAAGCGGACCTAATTAACTTGGAGTGTCGAGGTTCATAACTTATTGAATTGATAATTGGAAATTGATTTACGTTGCATATATTTCATGAGTGGAGAAGAACCCCTTAGCTATTCCATCATCCATTGATTCATCACAATTTTGTCTTACAATCTGTTTTCTTTACAATCTGCCCATTTAGTTTAAATTCGTCCAACCACAATCCCCCCGTATTTTGTTGAGTCTTAGTCATTCAAATCTGTTTTATTTTGTGTTTTTAAGTAATTGGAGTCATAAACACTTTCAAATTCGTCCAAATCAAGTTCTAGTTTCTGTTTGAGTCAATTTGATTGTTTTAGGCAGTTTTGAGTGTTTCAAATTTTTTTTGAGTCATAGTAGTCTTGTTAAGAGTCTTTAAGTTTAGTTTTCGTGTTTTTAAGTCAATTCAAATTAGATTAGCACCCCTAGTTAATCCCCGGTTAGAACGATCCCTACTTACTTCATTACTACAATTGTCACAAATAGGGTTTAATTTGTGTGTCAAGTTAATTTTCACATCAATGATGTCCTTCCCACCATGGACAGTGAAGCATTTAAAAAATATGAAAAACTATTAAAAAGTGCCAAGCAAGAATTATACCCCGATTGCGAAGTATTTTCGGTGCTCATGGCGATTGTTGAGTTGATTCATGGCAAAATAAAGTTTCGTATGTCGAACCAGTGTTTTGATTACTTTTTGGGGGGTTTTCAAGAGAATACTTCCAAAGGACAATTGCCTACCTAAAGATCATAAAAGTGCAAAGAAGGTGCTGAGTGGTCTTAATTGGGATATGAACAAATTCACGCGTATAAAAATAATTGCATTTTGTTCTACAAAGAGAATAAAGTGTTGGATACATGCCTTGTATGTAATGAGTCGCAGTTTAAAATGACCTCTTAGAATAGAACAACGAAGATTCCACAAAAAGTTATGCGTTATCTCCCATTAACGCCCAGGTTGCAGCGATTGTATATGTCAACACACACTGCATGCGACATCAGGTGGCATAAGGACAGACGAGTGGATAATGATGTTACGAGACATCCTGCAGATGGAGAGGCTTGGAAAGAGTTTGATCGGTTGTAGCTTGATTTTACACGTGAGCCCCAAAACGTTAGATTAGGACTTGCAACAGACGGGTTTAATTCGTTTGGGGTTCTAAACCAAAACCACAACACTTGGCCAATCTTCGCAATTCTGTATAATTTGTTGCCTTGGAAGTGCATGAAAAAAGAATATATGATGATGACGTTGTTGATACCTGAAGATCCGAGCACGTCTATTGATTTGTATTTACAATCATTGGTCGATGAACTAAAAAAATTATGGGAAAATGGTGTTCCCACGTATGATAAATCTACCAGGAAGATGTTCACTGTGAGAATAGTAGTGATGTGGACTATAAACGATTTTCATGCGTATGTTATGATGTATGGGTGTAGCATTAAGGGTTATTACGCATGCCCAGTTTGCAAAGAGAACACAACGTCTAATTGGCACGCGAGAGAAGTTTGTTACTGAGGGCATCATAGATGGTTGTCGTGGGACCACGAGTGGCGTCAAAATAAGACAGCCTTCTTCAGTGGCACAAAGATTCGGCCAAGACCTAGAGAAAGGTCTGGAGATGAAATTTTGGCTCAGGTGAATAAGTTGGATTTTGCTCCGTTGGGCAAATTCGAAAATAGGACAAGACCAGACACACATCTGAACTGGACACAGAAGACGAGGTTGTTCGATCTCCTGTACTGGTCCAAATTAAAATTGAGACACAACATCGATGTAATGCATGTTGAGAAAAATATGTTTGATACACTGGTCAGAACTATACTAGACATCGAGGGCAAAACAAATGACACAATAAAAGCTCAGATCGATTTGAAAAAAATGGGCATTAGGCCAGGTTTATGGATGACGATGGACAGAGACATAGCCAGAAAGAAACTTGCATCGTTTTTAGTGAAACCGGATAAGAGGAAAGAGTTTTTGCAGTTTCTATCTTCTGTAAAGTTTCCAGATGGGTATGCTTCAAACATCAGCCGTTGCGCAAACGTGGATGGAGGCAAATTTTCTAGCCTCAAGAGCCATGATTGTCATGTCATACTTCAATGCCTTATCCCAGTGAGAATTCAACACCTCTTGCCTGAAGATGTGGTAAAGCCGATTATGTTGTTGGCGAGATATTTTTCTCAATTAACTGCAAGATCTTTACGCAAGTCCTATGTTAAACAATTGTGCAACGATATTATTGAAGTGCTATGCAAGTTTGAACAAATACTTCATCCATCTTTCTTCACAAGCATGATCCACATCATGATTCACTTGTCGGATGAGGCACTTCCAGCCAGACTTGTCAACTATCGATAGATGTATTGGGTGAATTAAGAAAGAGTGTACAGAACAGGGCAAAGGCTGAAGGATCAATCATGGAGGCATGGGTCACATTTGAGTCGCTTACATCATGGAGGCATGGGTCACATTTGAGTCGCTTACATTTTGTGCAATGTACCTACAAGACATTGAGACTAATGTTCAATAGACAACAACGCAATAATGACGGTGGTGTGAGAAGTGAAAAACTTTCTATTTTTGCCCAAATTGCACGACCCTTTGGTGAACCAATCAGAACGGATTAGTTTAACAAAAGGGACATGGAGGTAGCACATTGGTTTGTACTTAACAATTGTGACGAGACAAATACCTACCTAGATAAGCATGAAGAGTCAATGAAGCGGGAACATTCTTCACATTTATATGCCAAAAAGCACCGTGAATTGTTTCCTCGATGGTTTCATGACAATGTAAGTTATTTTTGTTTTGGGTTATTTGTATAATTGTAAATGTTAGACTAACACGGCAACTTTTTTCTCATTTATTTAGGTGAAGAAATTGAAGGACATGAATTTTCCCGCTTACACTGAAGAATTGTACGACTTGGCTTTGGGCCCCTAAGCGTAGAATTGTACTCTGGTTGTCATGTAAATGGCATCAAGTTTTTGGCAGCTGATCGCGATGACAAGCTTTGTACGCAAAATAGTGGGGTACATGTCTCGGGTATAGGCGACATTGCAGACATTAATTTCTACGGAAAATTGACAAGTGTTGTGAAATTGCTTTACAAAGACCGTTGTCAAGTTATCCTATTTAAGTGCTGCTGGTTTGATACAAACCCACGTAAGGTTGGAGGTGTTAAGTGAGACGATGGTTTGTTATCTGTCAACACTAACAGATGTTGGTATAACGACAACCTTTACATTTTGGCAACGATGGTCAAACAAATTTTCTATATAGATGACCCTAAGGGTGGGAGGGGATGGAAAATAGTTAAGAAGATTGAGCACAGAGGGTTGTATGATATTCTGGATCAAGATCCTGCAGCCGATGACGATTGTGGTGATGTTGCTGACCAACAACTTCAGACTTCAACGGAACTTGGTACAAATACACTGTGGGACATGACTATTGTACAAGAACCGTATCAAGTAGCTAGAGGTCCTGAAATTTAAATACTAATCGACCCCATTATGATTGACCTTGGAGATTTACCGTGATACAATGCACCTGAGCGTGCGACAAACGATGTTGACATACCTACAGATGAGGAGGAATGGGAGTCGGAATTTGACAAAAGTGATGATATTTATTCTAGTTTGGACGAGGATTAATGAAAACTTGTAATGTAAATGTAATGATATGTATTGAATGATATCTATTTTGTATACAAACAAAAGTTTCCTTTAAAATTTGTAAAAAATTAATTAATTTATTTAAACAACAAAATAATTTAAATTTACAAACATGCACGATGACGTGTTGGAAATGTTTGTTGTGCAAATATTTTAATTTTTTTTATATTTAAAAACTGTTGCGCGACAAAAATTTGAACACCCTCGTTGCGCAAATATGTAAAAATTTGTTTTTTTTTTTGCTAGAATTTGGCGCGCATTTATTTCGGTGCCTAGCTTCACTCTATCTCTCTTTATCTCAGACTCACTATATCTCTCTCTCATTCTTTGCATGTGATTCTCTCTGAACTCACTGTCCTTTCTCTCAATTCTCTCCAGCTCTCTCTCTCATATGCGTATGCTATCTCAGTGTCTCCCTCTCTCCCTCTCTCTGCCTCTCTCGCTCTCTCTGTGGTTCTTTGTCTCTTTGTCACTCTCCCTCTTGCATTCGCCGCACTCCGATGCCACAACATCTCCCCGCCACCACAACATTACTACGTAAGCACCCAGTATCCCTTAATTCAATTATTTATTATTGCAATTTTTCAATTTTTCTGTTCAATTGGTTTAATTTGAACATGTAGGGATTTAGGGTTCTAATTGGGAATCCGGGGTTAGGGATTTAGGGTTCGAATTGGGAATCTTGGGTTAGGGTTTTCAAATTGTGGCCGTTGGGTTATGGTTTTCGAGTTGAGAATATTGGGTGATGGTTTTCGAATTGAGAATTCGGAGGAAAGGTTTTTTTTTTTTTTTTTTTCCTTCCCATTTTTTTGTTATAAACAAAGGTGTGTATCGAATTGGAGTTAGGGTTAATGAGTTTATCAATGATATCTCTACCTCATCCATGCTTCATTATTTTCTGATTTGGAGTTAGGGTTAATGTGTTTATCAATTATATCTGTATTTTTCTTGGAAAAAGGGATTTTGACTTGTGCTTAGGCCTGGCAATTTCTGACACGACCCGATAACCCGACACGACACGACACGAAATTAACAGGTGTTTGGGTCGACACGATAACGAATCGGGTCTTATCGGGTAACCCAATAAGCACCTGTTAAGATAACGGGTTGGGTCGGGTATACACGTGGGTAAACACGATACACGATAAGCATAATATTATTTTTATAATTTTATAACCCTAAAAAAATACTGTAATAATTATATACATTAATTTTACAATTTTATACCCCTAAAAATTATAATAAATATATATATATATATATTAAATTAACTATAAAATTTATAATAATTATAATAATTATATATACTATAATAATTATACTCCCAAAATATTAAGTCTATCTATACTAATTATATATATATATATATATTAAATTTTATAAAAACTATAATAATTATTAATTAATAATTTAATATGCATGATCATGCATTGCATATTTGCATGATTTTGCATCCATTGAAATTTGATGCATTGCATATTTGCATGATTTTGCATCCATTGAAATTTGATGCGTCAGGACTCAGATGTGATTTGTTTCCATTCTCAAATTTCAATAATCAATTTCTTGCCATTGCCATTTGCCAACTTGCCGCCCTTTTTGAAAAAAAAAATGGAGGGAAAATGAAAATGTTAAGAAAAGTTGAAAATAAAACAAAAAAGTGAGGGAATTAGGGAAAGATGTTGGAGGGAAAAGTGAAAATGATAAGAAAAAGTTGAAAAGGAAACAAAAAAGAGAGGGAAAAATGAAAATTAATAGAAGTGGTGAGAATTTTTTTTTTTTTTAAGTTATTAACTTTTTATCACACACATGACTGTCATGACATATCTCCTTGAGGATGCCAGTTTTCAGATCATGATAGACACACTCGATCAGACCCTCGGTCGTAGGCATGAGAATGTTTGCCAGGAGTTTGGGAAAGCCCGCTTTCGGGACCCATCTGCCTCATCCTCCAGGCAGATAACATAAGAGGTCGAAACGCTGACATTTGAAGTGGCGGACCTGAAGGAGCGGATTGCTGCCCAGCAATCTTAGATTGCGGCCCTAAGCAATTTGATGAACCAAATTCATCGTGCACTTTAAATCTCTGGCATTCAGTTCCCTGATGTTGAACCACCTCCAAAAATGACCTCCCAGCCCCCCCTCCGCCGCAGCAGCTACAACCTCCTACCCCCCGACGTAGCAGCAACACCACCAGCAGGCGATTGTGATGTAGACGACTACTTATTTTAGTTTTTTTTAAATTGTTTCCAAATTTAAAAATACTTTTTTTCATTGTATGTACATTTTCAATAATTTTTTAATTCAATATTCTTCTTTACATTTTCTATTTTTAATTTCATTAAATTAATTTTTACATAAAACAATATTAGCAACATTTAAAAGGAAAAAACTAATAAATAAATATTTAAAAAAACTAAGTTTAAAATCTTACTACGACGACCTCTATGTCCATCACGCAAGAGTTTGGGGCTTGAACCCCTATGTCCGTCAAGCAACAGGTTGGGGGTCGAAACTCTATGTCCATCTCGCAATAGTTTGGGGGTCGAACTTCTATGTCTGTCGTGTAACAGTTTGGGGGTTGAACCCCAGTCTCGTTGCTTGATCACATGCAATGACCATCAATTCCGTCACACAACCTTCATTTGGTGCAACAAAGCGATTTCCTCTGTCACGCAATGTCTGAC
Source organism: Pyrus x bretschneideri (assembly GCF_019419815.1). Classification (NCBI taxonomy): domain Eukaryota; kingdom Viridiplantae; phylum Streptophyta; class Magnoliopsida; order Rosales; family Rosaceae; genus Pyrus; species Pyrus x bretschneideri. The sequence goes on along the minus strand of NW_025999522.1, from coordinate 94,565 downwards.
GTCACGAGCTTTGCGCGACAGAATTTGCATGAGGCTCTCTTCACCGCCCAATGTTTCCGGTGACAATATTGGCCTTTGTGTGATGCTTGCCTCTTCGTCGCCCAAGCAGTTATTCTTAGCAGTGAAACTAACAATAAAATACAAAAGTTAATTACAAAATATATAATTTAGACCTAATTTAACTTAAATTAATGAAATAAATCACCATAAGACATAAATGCATGTGGAGATGCTTCATGAAGATTTTGGTGACCATGTTCACATGGATAAGCGAAAGCATGTAGGTGAATCTTCTTCCACCAAAAATCAAACGCCTGTTGAGCAACAATTTATAACATTCTACAAGAAGGAGACCATAAATTGTATCCAATTAGTATTAAAAAAAAAAAAAAAACTTTGTGGTGAATTTATATCAGGCAAAATTGTTATATTAGATGATTGATGTTGCATTTGCTACAATGTTAGCAATAATAAAAAAGCATTTTCCTATATGCGAGACTCTTTATCCAAATTTATACTATACAAAGAAGATCATCAAGGAATTGGGGTTGGATTACTTATGCTGAAATTATTGCATGCTCTTTTGGAACGATTACGCAAATGACATTGTTATGCAAAACGTGGCAATAACATATATATATATATATATATAGGTTGGGGAGGAAAACTACATAGCTACCAAAAAATGTTTTATGCTACTTCCCAATTGGTCATAGACTACAAAGGATGTACATGTCCAGTTACTACACGGCTGAGTCCAAGATATGGCATTGAAAGATGAGAACCCACGGTGGTGTTTTTAGGCACCCTATGGATACCCCTGTTTGGAAGAATTTGGATAAGACATCCAGATTATTCAAGGGTGTGTTGCAATGTCCGTCTTGGACTTGCAAGTGAGCCCTTGGATCATATTCCAAGTGTGCATTTCAGATTCATTCTTAGTTAAGTAACAGATTTTGACACTTGTAACTATCTCATAGGATAGATTACAAGAATGGCTGGATTTGGTTGATGTAAGAGCAAGAAACTCTATTTTTCTCTCCTTGTGACGGTAATATGCTCAACACACATTGTGTGTGAGTTGTAAGTAATTGGAATCCAATTCTTGATGGTTCTCTCTGCAAGCATCCATCCATTTTCCCAGAAATTCAAAACCTTACACTCTCAATCACTCAAAGAAATAAACTAACAAATTCACAAACTCTAACATGGCCTCAAAGCCAAGTTCCTTTGTCTAATCTGGGCATTTGAATTTGTGTATTACTGCTGGAAAGCTTGAAGAAATTTCTCAGAGTTGAGCTTGTGCTTTCCTCATATCCAAATCTAACATGGCAAGATCTGGTAGTGGTGAGCTGAGAGCACCAATTTTCAACTGTGACAACTATGAGTTCGGAGTATAAGGATGAAAACCATCTTTAAATCTCATGGGCTCTGATAATTTGTAGAGAATGGGTTTGACAACCCAAAATCAAAGAAGAATGAAGGCATGGATATGAAAAAGAAGGATAAGGAAGAAGCTAATCGTTATGAGAAGCTATCCTCCATTGAAAGACTAATGAAGGAATGCTAAGGCATTGGGTCTTATTCAGAAGCTATCTCAAACAAATATCTCCTAGAATCTCCCAAGAAGAAACTTCAAAAGGAGCATGAGATGTTTTACAACAAGAATTTCGTGGTGATAAACATGTCAGAAGTGTTAAATTGCAAGGCCTTCGAAGAGAATTTGAATATGCTTGAATGATGGATGTTGAACCATTATCTGTTTATCTTACAAAACTTTTAGATTTAATAAACCAAATGAAAAGCTTGAAGGAAAAATTTTGTCCTAGCTAAGAACATGTAAGAACATTTGAATACATATGCAAACTAATAACACTTTAAAGTAGGCATGCATTCAAAAACAATTCATAAAACCCATGACTTTCAAAGCCTAGTATATGGTGAACCATAAGACTCTTTAACAATATTAAAGAGAATAAGAATTTAGAGATTCTTTACCCTTGAAGCTCATCCTTGATTGCACAAGGGATTCACCCAAGTGGAGGGCCTTCAAGTCACCTCCTTGCTCCTTGGATCTTCCTTGTGATTTCCTCCCTTTTAGTGGTCCTTTTCTTCTTTGAGGATTTGAGGATTTGTTCTCCAAAACACCAAAGGTTTGGTGTCTCTAAGTCTCCACACCAAAGATGTAGTGTGAAGATGAAATGGATGACTTAGGGAAGAAGAAGATTGCTAGATGTTCCTCCCCTAAGTGACCGGCCCCTATGTAGAAAATGAGAGAATAGGTTTCACCCAAATTCAATTAGAAAACCCCTTAATGTGAAAACCAAGCTATAATGTTGATTTTACACTTCATTTCATGTGAGTGGCAAACTTGTAATTAATACAAGTTTGCTACCCCTCACCCTTATGGCCATATGTTGTTATTGGGCTTAATTTCCCATTTTGTTTTAGTTGTCATACAACTTAAACATAATGGGCCTTGTGGACCAAAACGTTTTTGTGCCCCGAAGCCCAAAACTAACTTAAACGCCCAATACGAACGTTTCATATAATTAATTAACTATTTAATTAATCTTGACCATTCTTCAATTAAACCATTTAATTGCTTATCCATTTCATATAATTTCTTCACTTATATCCTTACTCGGTGTACGATCCATTAGGTTCCAATTAGCGAGGTAGTGGGCGATGTTACTCTTAACGATCGATTGTGAATTGAAACCACATTTCAATTCTCCCTTAAAATTAGTGTTTGCTAATCTTTAGGGCTTCCACAAACTATGGGTGACGCCTAGCAGCATGTCATGGTTACCCAAGCTAAGTAGAAGTGGTTGGAGAACCTATCCAGTTACAACTACAATGCAATACGGTCCTTCTCTAATACAATACTCTTAATTACATTGTTTAAGTGATAGTTTGTTTCATGTCTACTATCCAATGTGATATTTCTCTATATGATTCAATTGAATAAGATTTGGAACAACCTTCCTTAGTCATATTCATATGCTTTGGCCAAAGACTCTCGAATCATATCTTAGAGTATTCTCCTTCCACTATGGAAGGTTAGAGATCCCTTGTTGTGCATTCATATGCCTACATGACTAGATAGCTTGACCCCAACAATGCCGTGGACACTCCAATGGAATGTCGTTGACATAATCAAAGATCAAGGACCTAACCATTAGACATCAATGATGCCTCAGGTCAAAGGACTACTTTGCATATTGCAACTATTGAGTTCTCACATGACATGTATGTTCGAACTCTCGTTTGATCGTTGTTCAGTGTACTCGATTACTCTTTCGAGCACCTATGTGTTTGCCTTAGTGTCCAACACCAAATGACTTGAGACTAGTTCATACTCACGCTTGAGTCGACATAACACATACTAACCTTAGCGGATTGTCAATGCCCAATTGGCAATCCTATGGCTAGGAACGTTTTAGGAATGAACATAAGAGAAAGGTCTCGTTAATTTAACTAACTTAAATCACTTGTCTCTTAGATCAATTACATTCCTTGGATTCCCTTATTGCTTAAACACAAGATACTATAAATAGTGATTAACAATAAGCTTTGCCCTCTATTAAACATATAAAAGTTTAACACAATAAGTATTCCAAAAAGCTATTACATCAAATGAGTGGCTTTGTGGGCATACTTCCAACAAAGCTATGGAGAGGAATTGTCTACAGAGGGTTGTACAGAAGCTACTTATTAGCTTACCATCTTTTTATAACTCTATGCTCAGTAAGTGAACATTCAAAGGATTTAGATGTGATTGAAGTATAGGAAGTTGTTGCTTCTTTGAAGAGTTTTGAGCAAAGGTTAGAGAGGCATACTGAAAATAAGACTGAAAGAGCTTTTGCTAATCTAAGTGTTACTTCCAAGCAACCTAAAGTTGGTGGTTATCTGAATGTGAAGGCTAAAAAAGAATTGGAAAGCGAAAGGGAAGAAGTGGTAAAATAAAACTAATCATCAACAAGTGAAAGCTACTAGTACTGGTGATGCAGGTAAAAAGGCTTGTAAAGTATGTGATAAACTACATTTTGGAGATTGCTGGTTTAAAGGCAAAACCAAGTGCCATAACTGTGATAGGTATGGACACATTGCCAAGGATTGCAGCAGGAAGAAGGCTGTTAAACATGTAAATTATGCAAATCATGTTGATGACACTCCGATCATGTTTTATGCATATAATGCTGCAACTATGAAGTCTATTAAAGATGTTTGGTATGTGGATAATGGTTATAGTAACCACATAACTAGTGGAGAAGATTTGCTAGTTGACATAATATAACAGCTAAAGTTGAAATCGGTACTAGACAACTTGTGGATGTTATAGGGAAAGGAAATCTGATTGTAGAAACCAAGATGGGTAGAAGATTCATTAGAGAGGTTATGCTTGTCCTTGGTTTGAAAGAAAAGCTACTAAGTATAGGCCAGGTCATGGAATATGGCTATTACCTTAAGTTTGGTGGAAATAAGGTTGAAATTTATGGTGATAGGTCATTTACAACTCTTATTACCAAGATACCAATGAAGGGAAATATAAGCTTTCCACTGAAGCTGCAACCTAGAATGCAAATGGCATTAAGGGCCAATATGTGTCAATTTACATTTATTTGTCATAGAAGGTTTGATCACCTAAACATGAAGAGTCTCCGACAATTGCAGTGTAACATCCCACATCGACCAACGGAGAGGGGGTAATATGCCTTATATGTACATGCCCACCTCCACATAGCACGAGGCCTTTTGGGAGCTCAATAGCTTCGGGTTCCATCGGAACTCTGAAGTTAAGCGAGTTCACGCGAGAGCATTCCCAGGATGGATGACCCACTGGGAAGTTCTCGTGTGAGTTCCTAGAAACAAAATCGTGAGGGTGACTCAAGGATACAAAACTAGGCTTAAAAACACTTAAACAAACTCAAAGACTCTTAACTAAACTTATATGACTCAAAACAAACTAAAATGACTCAAAACAGCACAAAACAATCAAATAGACTCAAACTAGACTCTAAGACTTATTTTGGACGAAAATTGAATTAGTTTTGACTCAAAACACTTAAAAACACACAATAGGACATATTCTAACTAATTTGACACAACAAAGTAAAGGGGATTGGGTTTTTGATTTAAAGTAAAAACAAGTAACTTAAAGACTGAAACAAAGTTTGGCACAAAATTGAGTGAATTGATGGGTGATAAGCTAGCTAGAGGGTCATTTTCCACACATGACACACTTGAACACAAATTGATTTCCAGTTGCTTTTTCAATAAACCATGAACCTCAACACCCCAGATTAACCGTGACATCACTAATTAAGCATCAGATTTTCCTTAAGTCATTGAATTGGATGGACAACGCATCGGCAACCAAATTATTCTTCCCAAGTTCCCTACATGAACTGCATAATAGAGACACAAGCAAACATCATTAAGTTTCATGAAAATCATAAGCATTGACAAGACATTCGTAACTATAACATCATGATACTCATGCCAGGAATTTAACTTAACATGATTGTGACAAGCAACCTTTACTACTTGTGAATATAAGTTTGTAACGATTATGTGAAACTCCCCTTATATTCTAGCATCAAATTCAAGCATGCAAACTAAGTAGGCCTCCTTAATCAACATACAAGAATAAGTTCTTAATCCAACAATTAAGTAAATTGCATTCACAATTTATGAAATCACAACTGGAATTAATCAATTCATATCACAAATATAATCATGGTTGCAAAGTCTCCCCTAGCTAAAACAAGTTTAACCTTTCATGTTCACAGCAAAACAAAGAGAACTTAAATTAAACATTGAAAACAAAAGATAGATTACACCTAAAAATGTTCCAACAATCCAACTTGAATGCCAAAAATGTCCAAGGCTGCTTCTTCATTGCTATGATGTGGCACAAGGGTTAAGGGTGTGAGTAGTGGGCTGTGGTGTGTTATGGTGAAGGATAGATGAATGGCAGGGAGATATGGTGGAATAAGAGGTGTGGAATGGTGTATGGAAGGTGATGAAGACTGCAGATGGATGTGTGGAAGGATGAATGACGGCTGGTTGTGTATGTGAATGAATAGATGTGTGTATGGGTGCGGCACAAGGTATATATTTTAGGGAAAGGATCTAAACTTTAATTCAATGTTTTAGGAAATAATTAGACCTCAAATCCACAAGGAAAAGAAGACTTAAAGTTAGAATCCCAAGGGAAAAGGGATAGGAACTTGCGGCAAGGAAAATAGGAAAGGGAATGTTGTTTCCCTTGCACGGCAAGGAAGGATAAAGGCTAAGTTGGGTGCGACATCCCCATTTGCTGGGATTAAGGCTTCTAGAACTTGTATTTAAGTGTCCTAAATTAATTAGGGACCCTTTTTGGCAGCTGGAACTTATGTAGGAAAGATTTAGGGAAACAAAGTCAAAATAAGGAAGTTTGACTCATGTTTCCTTCTTTGTGGCTGATTTCTTTACTTCCAAATCTTAAATTAATTTCTTCCATCTCTTCAGCAAATTCCTAGCCTCCTTTGGTCTTCAATTTCATCCATCCACCTAACTCCAAGCATATGCTATCCATTCCAAGCACAAAACTGCTCCAAAATGCACCAAAATGAACCAAAATGCACTTTCTTGCTACTCTAGCCATTTGGACCTACAAACACACGAAAATGGCTCAAAATACTAAAATAACTATGAACTAACAACATAAATGTAAAAAAAACAAGCTAACTAAGTCGCCTAAATATGCTCCTATCAAATTCCCCCACACTTAGCTTTTGCTAGTCCTCGAGCAAAACAAAACAAACAAAACACAATCTAGACCTTCCAACAATTGTCTCAGGGATTTCCAATGAACATGACACATTAAAGAACTTTACTCCCACATATTTTAGTCCTCTTTACACTGAAGCAAACACTTAACCATAGTTACCACTTACTTGAAGGAAAAATTTTGTCCTAGCTAAGAACATGTAAGAACATTTGAATACATATGCATACTAATAACACTTTAAAGTAGGCATGCATTCAAAAACAATTCATAAAACCCATGACTTTCAAAGCCTAGTATATGGTGAACCATAAGACTCTTTAACAAAATTAAAGAGAATAAGAATTTAGAGATTCTTTACCCTTGAAGCTCATCCTTGATTGCACAAGGGATTCACCCAAGTGGAGGGCCTTCAAGTCACCTCCTTGCTCCTTGGATCTTCCTTGTGATTTCCTCCCTTTTAATGCTCCTTTTCTTCTTTGAGGATTTGAGGATTTGTTCTCCAAAACACCAAAGGTTTGGTGTCTCTAAGTCTCCACACCAAAGATGTAGTGTGAAGATGAAATGGATGACTTAGGGAAGAATAGATTGCTAGATGTTCCTCCCCTAAGTGGCCGGCCTCTATGTAGAAAATGAGAGAATATGTTTCACCCAAATTCAATTAGAAAACCCTAATGTGAAACAAAGCTATAATGTTGATTTTATACTTCATTTCATGTGAGTGGCAAACTTGTAATTAATACAAGTTTGCTACCCCTCACCCTTATGGCCGGCCATATGTTGTTATTGGGCTTAATTGCCCATTTTGTTTTAGTTGTCATACAACTTAAACATAATGGGCCTTGTGGACCAAAACGTTTTTGTGCCCCGAAGCCCAAAACTAACTTAAACGCCCAATACGAACGTTTCGTATAATTAATTAACTATTTAATTAATCTTGACCATTCTTCAATTAAACCATTTAATTGCTTATCCATTTCATATAATTTCTTTACTTATATCCTTACTTGGTGTACGATCCATTAGGTTCCAATTAGCGAGGTAGTGGGCGATGTTACTCTTAACGATCGATTGTGAATTGAAACCACATTTCAATTCTCCCTTAAAATTAGTGTTTGCTAATCTTTAGGGCTTCCACAAACCATAGGTGACGCCTAGCAGCATGTCATGGTTACCCAAGCTAAGTAGAAGTGGTTGGAGAACCTATCTAGTTACAACTACAATGCAATACGGTCATTCTCTAATACAATACTCTTAATCACATTGTTTAAGTGATAGTTTGTTTCATGTCTACTATCCAATGTGATACTTCTCTATATGATTCAATTGAATAAGATTTGGAACAAGCTTCCTTAGTCATATTCATATGCTTTGGCCAAAGACTCTCGAATCATATCTTAGAGTATTCTCCTTCCACCATGGAAGGTTAGAGATCCCTTGTTGTGCATTCATATGCCTACATGACTAGATAGCTTGACCCCAACAATGCCGTGGACACTCCAATGTGTTGGAAATATGCCTACAAGCTTTGTTCTTGCTTTGAATATAAATTTTGCTTGAAAATTTAGCATCTCAAATGTTGTAGATGTATTTCATTAAAGCATGAATATTGGAACTAAAAGTTGGCGCCAAGTGTTTTGGGATTTTCGGCCAAATCCAAAGGGTGATTTTTTGGGTTCATGTTAGGCTTGTTAAAATGGTTTGAAAGTGCTTTTTGGAACCCCTAAGTACCCTAGGATATTAACCCTCTTTTGAGTTGTGAAAAATTGAGTTTTGGTAAGTGAAAACATTCATGGAGCTATTATGAGTTTTCATGAGTGTTCTTCAATGTTCTTGAAGTTCTTACCAAGAACAAAAAGTTTTGAAGTTTTGATTCAAGAGTTTTATGTTTTTCATAAAGTTTTGTTTTTCAAATGGTGGGTGATAGTTATTGGTGAGATGTGACTAAAAGAATTTTAAAGTTTTATAAAAAACATTTTCTTACAAACCATCAAAGTCACCTTTGTCTCACCTACCAAAAACCACTTACAAAACTTTAGATTTTTTCAATTTTTCAACACTATGGCCGGCCACCTTTGGTAAAAGGTGTTGGAGGGACTTTTGTGCAATTATATAAAGTTTTGATACTTTTGTGTATTTGCATTTTGACCCCAAAAGTTTTTGTTTTAACAAAGTGACCCAAATTGTTGTGGTCATTGTTTTTTGGCCCAAAACAAAATGAGAACAAAAATTGTTTTGTCTCTTTAATGAGAATTTGATTTTCATTATATTTAGTTCCATTTAAATCAATTCTATGGATCCAAAAACCAAATGATAATTGTTGCATTCAATTTAATTAGTTAAAGTGTTAATTAATTAAAGGGTGATTATGAACCTTAGCCTACGATAATTGAGCTATGTGAATGGCCGTTTCAAATTTGTTTGAACCATGGGAATGAGTAGATTAGATTTTGGTTGTAATTTGATTTGATCAAATGTTGTAAAAGGGCATAAGCTCTTCTTTACTTTAAAGTAATTAGTTATATTCAATTGTTGTAAAGAGTATAAGCTCATATTTACTTTGAAGTACTTCTTTCTTGCTTTATTTGATATGCATGAAATGAAGTAGTTGGGTCCAACGCCCTAAGACAACACGCCTTAATGTGATTAAACGCGTAACTAAAATCAATCTCCATCCCTAGTCCGAGATTCAACACAAGGCTCATGTTGGATCTAATCAAAGGTTCATAGTCATCCTAAGGCCCTAAGGCAACTATATAGTCCATCAATGAATGCAAACCTTATGTTAGTAGTATCATATACTCTTGCTTTAAAAACCGTTTTAAAAGCTTAGTGGGAGTATTATATACAACTAAATCAATCATATGGACCAATAGTTGTAATAGGACCAAAATTGTTTTAATTATGATTAAAATGAATATATATATGTGATGAGACCTAAAACCCTCAACAAACGAATATTAAGTTGATAAACGAGAGATGTTTTGAACATTTCTTCGTAGGCCTTCCACCGTGGTGGGCTCCAATCGTTTGTGACTTGTACACCGGCTTCACCCTATCATGGGGGAGTACAAAGTGCATGCTTACACTCAGGAGGAGTCCATAAACATATGATGAGGTAAGTGTAGGCAATGAGGATGGCCGATATCATATCATTGTGAGGCTATTCTTGAACCCCTTCATGAACTAAGCATGGTGGGAATAACTTAACTAAGTGCAATGGTGCCGATATCGTATCATCGTGAGGCCACATTCTCTAGAGGCCAAACTAGATGGGTAATTACAAGAGTTGTAAATGAGTAAAGTGTTATTCTCTCATCATTATTTTTGCTAACCGATATCGTATCATCGTGAGGTGGGCTTGGTAATGGTGAGTCTCCCATACCCCGCTAAGAGTTCAACAAAACTCTCGAATTCCGATGAGGGATATGGAATTTGCCAAAAATAGTGGGTGGTGCTATTTGATTTAAAGACCCGAATCAAATGGCTTAAAATCAATCAATTTATATTTGTTATGTATTTGTTTACCAATATATTTGCAAACGCTATCCAAAACTTGACAAAGAAAAGCCGAATGCTTTAATTTCCGGACTTAGTTCTACAATCCCATAGATTGTCTTTAATGGCTTGTAGATGTAACTAAGTAGTCTTATCCTCACAATCTTCCTATTGATAATGTATCATTGGAAGAATATGTTAGATAAGTCTAACATGAGAAGGACAACACTTTTAATGTCATAATTCTTCAAATACAAATTGTTGTATGAAGAAATAAGAGTTGCTTTGAACAACCCTTAATCAACACAAACTTTAGTGCTTGTTTCTTTGTTACATAAACAAGGAACTTTTGAAGTAAGCACAAGGGCATGGACGCTTTATGTGCCATGATTCTTCACTTACAAATTGTTGTATGAAGAAATGAGAGTTGCCTTGAACAACTCTTGAAAGTTTGTAATTATGTTTAGAACATAATGGTTGGTTGACAAAAATAGTCCATCAACATGGACTTATGATGATTTTGAATCATTGAGTGTTGAAGTGTTAAACCACTTAACCACACGGAAATTAGGCAAGGACTTCACCTTTGTGTCCCTATCCTAATGGTTCACTAAGTTTATTGTAAACTATATAGTGAACAATAACCACACACTCTCCAAATTGTTTGATGTGTATAACACAATTGAAATAAGTTTCAAGAGAGATAGTGGGAGTTTAGGGACCATGACTATTGTAGTCAAAGGAGAAGTCAAATGAAGAAGGCAAAATAACTCCAAGGGAACAAACTTTCTTTATGAAAAGGATGGACATTGGAAGGGGTATTTGCAAGAAATGTCTTGCAAGTGTCAAGAACACACCTTTCGAAGGTGTTGTAATATGTTCTTGAAATAGTTCAAAACAGTTGGTTCTTCTACTTGAATGCTTGATTCTGTATTAGTAACTATGTTTTACAATTGTTGTAAAAGTGTGCTAATAAAAAGTAGAAGATTAATGAGAGAAGAGAAAGTACTTCACATTCGGAAAGTGAATAAAATATAGATCTTTGCGAAAGCGGATTGTACTTACTTCCTCATATGAACTACCAAAGAAATTGGAAAATACTAAAGATTGTCTTTACATTCCAATTTTAAAGGAACTTAAATCCGTCACTATAGTAGAGATGGATAAATGTTTTGTTTGACAAAACATTGTTCTTTATTAATCAATAATTAGATTATTGTAAATTAATTGGTTGTCTCTATAGTAGAGATGATGTGGTAGTTTAACTGTTTAGAATACGATGATGCTTAAAACCCAAAAGGTTGCAAGGTAGTGACTAATCCCAACTGAGTTGTGATACCTCTAAAACATAAGTTACGAGTTGGTCATAGATGGATGCTTTGGATCGTTAGATCCGGATCCAATACCTTCTTGTTAAAATTGTATAGAGGCGAAATGTTCGAATCTTTATTCTTTTGGAAAGAAGAAAGAATCACAAAGTTGTTGAGGTTGATTCACTTAGATGTTAGTGGCACTTGACCACAACATAATACTACTCATGTTGTATGACATTCACCGAAGATCACTCTCGGTTGGACTATAGTTTATTTTGAATAAACACAAGTCCGAATACTTTGCAAAAGGTTTCAAAGAATTCAAGAAATGTAAGTAGATGAGTAAGACGTCTAAAGTATTTACCTCCTTAGATTTGATCCAAGGAAAAAGTAACACTTTAGATTAATTTCCTTGAAAAATATCAAGGAAAGTAGCATCGTAAGATAATGAATTTCTCCATTAGGAGAAGAATGAACATGAATAAGATTTAGTTCGTTGGACATTATCAATTACCCATATATATATGATATACTTCTAAGACAACCTAGTTCCTATACCACAAGCTCCAAGGTAGTCCAGAAGGATTTATAAACCGTCTCAGTTGAATGGTTTGAACTTTATGACTATGTCATAGAGTTGCACCTCTTAATTCGAAAGAAATAAGAATGAAAATCCTTATGACTACATTGAGTGTATATACGATATATACTCAAGGAAATGGTAAAGTACCATTTGACCCGAAATAATGAAACCTTCACAGCTATTTGGTAGCTTAAGGTGACTACACTCAAAGAGAATGGTTGACTTTGAAGAAACCATCTTTGACGTAGTCTTGGTTTCAATTAATTCGAAGATTGCTAGCTACAACTAAATGGTGATTTAATGTTTGGACATAATATGGGTTTCCGAAACCATTATTAAGATAGTCTTGATAATATATGTCTAAAACTATAAATCACAAGACAGGTTAGTTGTAGAGATCCATCCATCATGGATCTTAGCAAGCTAGTGGGAGCTATAAGCGTCTTATGAGAAAAGATCAATTGTTTGATTTCTCATAAAGATGTAAATGAATCTTTTGTTTACTAGGTTTACAAAAGATTAGTGGGAGTTAATCGTATTCCTAAATTTAAATATATATATATATATATATATATATATATATATATATATATATATGATATATTTATTTTTGGAAATGAAAAGAGTACTTCTTCGTTAAAGTTATTCTATAACGATAGAATGTATATGGGAGATATAGTCTATATAATGGAATGGAAATCTATAATGATATATTTCAAGATATAATTGGATTATATCAATCCCTAAAATAGACAAGAGATGCTAGGAAGTTTCTCATTTGATGATAAACTTCAATTAGAATGACAATTCTAGTGAGACTAGGAAGTTGTTCTTCTCAAAGGGAATGTACCCTTTGACTCCCAAAGAAATAATACGTAAATAGAATCCTTTATGCATAAGCAGAAAGGTGATTTATGTATTTCATATTGTATGAAAAACATTGATATAAGATGTACCTAGAAAGGTACAAGACAATATCAGTGCAAGCCCAGGATCAGAACCATGACAACTGTCAAGTGAGTCCTTAAGTATTTGAGAAATACTAAAGGATATATTACTCAATAATTGAGAAAGAATTAGAGTAACGTAATGGAAGCGTAAATGTATTAGATTATGAATCTAATCCATCATTGGATATTTCTTCATTATGAATGAAGAGATAAACAGATATCTCTTTATTATGACTAAAAAGATATTTGGATGGAAACATTAAAGTAATGACTTTAGTGTGTTCCATTATGAATGCAAAATATATTGCCATATAGAAGTTTACAACAATGTTGTTTGGATGGGAAAGTTCATTTATGAACTCTCTATTCGGTTCCAACCAGAAAGTGTATGACACTAATGGGGCGATAGCTCAAGCCAGGGAATCAAGGTCTCATCAAGGTCCGAACTCAAATGAGAGACTGAACCACATGATTAGGAATCATGAATAATGGTGACGTCGTTATTCTCAAGGTTGCTTCTATGGATAACATATAGATATCCATCTTGTTTAGGCCTACTACTCAGCCATTTATGAAATGAATTACAGAAGAGGTATCATCACTGATAACCAAGCTGATTGGCTCTACTGCAAGTGGGAGATTGTTGGAAATATGCCCTAAAACCAATCATATGATGATACTTTACGGACATTTCACAAAGTTAAACTAATGTAGTTTAAATGTAAAGGGCAAAGATTATTGTTTGAGCCGTCTCATATAAATGTTATATGCTTAAACGATAAGTCCAAGGAATATGTGATTGGAAGAATGCGATCTAAAGAAGTCAGATTCATGAGACCATTCTTTCGTTGACACATCCTAAACGTTCCTGATCATAGGATTGTCAATTGGGCATTGATAGTCCGTTAAGATCAGTACGTGCTATGTCTTCTCTCAGGGAGAATGACTAGTCTCAAGTCATTGGTGTGTGTGACATCAAGACAAGTACGTAGGTGCTCAATAGAGAATGAGTTCACTGAACACGATCAACGAAGAGTTCTCATATTCATGTCACATGAGAACTCATGGTGGGATAATGCAAATTAGTCTTTTGACCTGAGGCATCACAGTTGTCTTGTGGTTAGGTCCTTAATCTTTGATTATGTCAAAGTCACTCCATCAGGAGGGTGTCCACGGCATCGTTGGGGTTAAGCCACTTAGCCATGGAGGCAAGTGAATGCGCAACAAGGGATCTCTAACCTTCAAACTGTTTGAGGGAGAATACTCTATGATATGATTAAGAATCTTTGGCCAAACTATGAATGAGATTTAGGAATGTGTTCCAAATCACATTCAAGGTAATCATATAAGCACAAGACTCACATTGGATAGTAGACATGAATAAACTATCAAACCAAACAATGTGGTCAAGAGTATTGTATTAGAGAAAGACCGTATTGCATTTGTAATCCTAAAACTGAATAGGTTCTCCACCTCTTCTGATTAGCTTGGGTAACCATGACATGCTGCTAGGCGTCAACCATGGTTTGTGGAAGCCCTAAAAGTGTATTATCACTAACGGGAGAATTGAAAGTAAGTTTCAATTCACAATCGATTAGAAAGAGTTTTAATCGCCCACTGCCTCGCTAAAAGGAACCTAATGGATCGTTCACCGAGTAAGGTAGAGTTTGAAGAAACAACGGAGATGAGTAAGAATAATTAAATGGTTTAATTATTTATCTAAGGCTAGGATTAATTAATATGTTAATTAATCAAACGAATAAGTTCGTTAAAGACCTCGGGTTAGTTTTGGGCCGCAAGGCCCAATGGGATTTGAATGTCAAGCCCATTAACTCAAGTTGTATGACAACTTGAATAAACAAAGGGCTTGAAAGCCCAATAAACCCTATAGGCCGGTCATGTTAGAAGAATAGGGCTTTTGGTCCATTAGGTCACTTATTTGAAGGGACTATATAAAGGACTTTATAGTCTAAAATTCATTAAGGGTTGTTTTTGGGGAAAGGATGAGAACACAAGCTCTCCTTTCTCTCTAAAATTTCGGCCACCTTGGAGGGATCATCTAGCAATCAAACTCCTCCAAGGTCACTCATTTCTTCTTCATTATGCCTTGGTGATGAATCATTAGAGGTTCTCAATTTTGGGAACTTTGGAGAAACCTTTTTCATCCATCCAAATCCATAGATCTAAGATGCAAGGAATGAAGGCCCTCTCTTTGGGTGATTAGCCTTTGTTTAAATACAAAGAGGAATCTACAAAGGTATATATTTCAACTCACTTTGTTTTGAGTTGATTATTGGTTCACCATTTTACTAGGCTTTGAACATTCATGGGTAATGTTTTGTTTTTAAGTGCATGCTAGCATGATTCCGCCTTTAATTTGTTAATTGCATGCTAATGATGTTGCTTAAATGAACATGTCATAATACAAAATAATCCTTCACAATGGAATGCCGTTGACATAATCAAAGATCAAGAACCTAACCATTAGACATCAATGATGCTTCAGGTCAAAGGACTACTTTGCATATTGCAACTATCGAGTTCTCACATGACATGTATGTTCGAACTCTCGTTTGATCGTTGTTCAGTGTACTCGATTACTCTTTTGAGCACCTATGTGTTTGCCTTAATGTCCAACACCAAATGACTTGAGACTAGTTCATACTCACGCTTGAGTCGACATAACACATACTAACCTTAGCGGATTGTCAATGCCCAATTGGCAATCCTATGGCTAGGAACGTTTTAGGAATGAACATAAGAGAAAGGTCTCGTTAATTTAACTAACTTAAATCACTTGTCTCTTAGATCAAATACATTCCTTGGATTCCCTTATTGCTTAAACACAAGATACTATAAATAATGATTAACAATAAGCTTTGCCCTCTATTAAACATATAAAAGTTTAACACAATAAGTATTCCAAAAAGCTATTACATCAAATGAGTGGCTTTGTGGGCATACTTCCAACAATCTCCCACTTGCACTCAAAGCCATCTTCCCATGTATCTAATACCCATCTTTTCCATATGACGGTCAAGCTGGATTTGAGACATTGGCTTTGTCAGTTGATCTGCTACGTTATCGGCTGAAGCAACTTTGAGGATGTTGATTTTCCCCTCGGCAGCATATCTTCTAATGATATTAAAGCGCCTGTCAAAATGCTTGTTTTTTTGATGTGCCCTGGGTTCCTTGGCTTGAGCTATCGCCCCACTATTATCACAGTACAAAGTTACTGGTGATGTAATGGTTGGAACCACTCCAAGTTCAGTAATGAACTTTTTCATCCAGAACGCTTCTTTGCCGGCTTCAGCTGCAGCGACATATTCAGCCTCTGTCGTGGAATCGGCAATTACACTTTGTTTCTTGCTTTTCCAGCTGGCAGCCCCACCATTCAGAGTGAATACATATCCGGAGTTGGAACTTCTATCATCGACGTCAGATTGGAAATCTGCGTCTGTATAGCCTTCCACTTGCAACTCTGTCGTTCCTCCATAAACGAGGAACATGTCCTTAGTTCTTCTTAAGTACTTAAGGACCGTCTTGACAGCTGCCCAATGTTCTGATCCTGGGTTAGATTGATGTCGACTAGTAATGCTCACAGCATATGCGATATCAGGCCTTGTGCATATCATGGCATACATAAGACTTCCTATGACGGAAGCATAAGGAATCATATTCATATGCCGTATCTCTTCAGGAGTCTTAGGTCCCATGGACTTAGAAAGATGAATTCCATGTCCCACAGGAAGAATACCTTTCTTAGATTGCTCCATCTGGAACCTACTTAGCACCTTATCAATGTACATAGATTGGGATAATCCAATTAATTTTCTGGATCTATCACGATAGAGCTTTATCCCAAGTACATAAGATGCATCTCCTAAATCTTTCATGTGGAAGGTTTTGGATAACCACACTTTTACAGAAGAAAGTACTGCAGTGTCATTCCCGAATAGTAATATGTCATCTACATATAACACTAGGAATACAACTGCTTCCCCAACGACTTTTTGATAAACACAATTGTCGTCTTCGTTTTGAGTAAAACCAAACGATTTGATTTCAGTATCAAAACGAATGTTCCAGCTCCTGGAGGCTTGCTTAAGTCCATAAATGGACCTCTGAAGCTTGCATACCTTAGTCTTTTCAGACTTGGACACGAAACCTTCGGGTTGAGCCATATAAAGCTCTTCATCTAGGTAGCCGTTCAGAAAGGCTGTCTTCACGTCCATTTGCCAGATTTCATAATCATGGTACGCAGCTATAACAAGCAAAATCCGAATGGACTTAATCATGGTTACAGGAGAGAAAGTTTCTTCATAGTCAATCCCTTCTCGTTGCCTGTAACCTTTGGCTACTAGTCTAGCCTTATAAGTCTCCACGTTCCCATCAACGCCTATCTTCCTCTTGAATACCCATTTATTTCCAACAGGTACTATACCTTCTGGAGGGTCTACAAGAGTCCAGACCTGATTTTGATACATGGAATCCATCTCGGATTTCATGGCCTCATGCCATCTCTTTGAATCAATGTCGAACATTGCTTCAGTGTAGTCCCTAGGGTCCTCCTTTGTGTCATTGTCACCTAGAAGGTGCAATTCCGCAAATTCATTGTCTAAGCCATACCTCTTAGGTGGCTTACTAACTCGTTCAGATCTACGTGGAGCTAGGGGTTCAGGAACAGGGTTGTCAACATGTCGTGTGCTTGTTTGTGGTTCATCATTAATCTCATTAATTTCCATCGTTTTACTTATAGTTCCTTTGAGAACAAATTGTTCCTCAAGAAACATAGCAGTTCTGGCGACAAAGACTTTCTGGTCGTCAGGATGGTAGAACTCATATCCCATAGTTTCTCTAGGATATCCCACAAAATAGCACCTTACTGATCTCGCTTCAAGCTTAGTAGCTTCAAGCTTCTTGACATATGCTTCACAACCCCAAATCTTAATATGCTTAAGACTTGGCTTTCTTCCATGCCATATCTCATAGGGCGTTTGTGAAACTGATTTGGAAGGTACTCTATTAAGCAAGTAAGCTGCTGTATATAGAGTGTATCCCCAGAATGTTACTGGTAGATTAGCGGAACTCATCATAGAACGAACCATGTTCATCAAGGTTCGATTTCTCCTTTCAGAAACTCCATTAAGTTGTGGAGTTCCCGGTGGAGTCCACTGTGATATTATTCCACACTCTTTGAGATAATCTAGGAACTCATTACTCAGATATTCACCCCCTCGATCTGATCTTAGGATCTTTATCTATTTCCCAGTTTGCTTCTCAACTTCATTCTTGAATTCTTTGAACCTTTTAAAGGATTCTGACTTGTACTTCATAAGATACACATAGCCAAACCGAGAGTGATCGTCGGTGAATGTGATATAGTAGGAGAAGCCTCCTCTCGACGTAGTAGACATAGGTCCACATACGTCAGTGTGGATTAACCCTAGAATTTCAGTGGCACGCTCTCCTTTCCCAGTGAATGGAGATTTGGTCATCTTCCCTTTCAAGCAACATTCACAAGTACCCATCTGGTCATTACCTAACGGGCGGAAATATCCGTCTTTCGACATCTTGCGAATCTTATCAAGGTTCACATGTCCAAGTTTAAGATGCCACATCTTTTCTTGATTAACTTCTTCTCTAGCCCTTTTGGGTTTTGAGGTATTCCCGCTTTCAATACAGTGCAAACCACTATTCGTCTTTTGGTGAAAAAGTCCCTCTATCATATTACCATGAGAGATAATACGACCGTTCAAGTATAAAGTGCAACTCATTTTGTCAAACAATACTGAGTGCCCATCTCGTAAAAGCTTAGAGATAGAAATCAAATTCTTTATACATGAAGGAAAATATAAACAATTTTTAAGTTCCAAGACTTCCCCAGAGGGTAGTTTAAGCATATAGGTGCCTATTGCTTTTGCAGAGATTTTAGTGCCGTTCCCAACTCGCACAACTATCTCCCCATTGCGCAGTGTCTTGCTCTCTGCTAGTCCCTGCATCGTATTACAGATATGTTGACTAGCGCCTGAATCAAATATCCAGGAATTGGAGCTCACTATAAAAGCACTTTCTATGACCGAAATAGTCTCTTCAAAAGTTCGTGTCATAAGGCTCGCAATGCGCACCCTGTATTTCTTCTTCCAACGTTCATCCTTTCCACAATGAAAGCATGTTCCTTTGGATTTCTTTGCCTTCTTCTTATGTAACCTTTTCCTTGTTTTTGCATTCTCACTCCCACTGTCCTTTTTGAAACATTTTTCAAATTTACAGCACATGTCAATCATCTCGTTAAAAGTATGATCGAATCTATTCACTTTATAGTTTACAATAAACTTAGTGAAATCATCCGAGAGATATGCAAGGAAAAAGTCTTGGGCCATTTTGTCAAGTATAATGGTGGGTAGTATTTTAGGCATGTCGTTAACTACATAACATAACAGAAATCGTATTAGATTGTTGATTAACTACTTGATTGGGTCTTGAATCAAATAGTACCACCCACTATTTTTGGCAAATTCCATATCCCTCAATAGAATCCGAGAGTTATGTTGAACTCTTAGCGGGGTATGGGAGACTCACCATTACCAAGCCCACCTCACGATGATACGATATCGGTTAGCAAAAATAATGATGAGAGAATACACTTTACTCATTTACAACTCTTGTAATTACCCATCTAGTTTGGCCTCTAGAGAATGTGGCCTCACGATGATACGATATCGGCACCATTGCACTTAGTTAAGTTATTCCCACCATGCTTAGTTCATGAAGGGGTTCAAGAATAGCCTCACAATGATATGATATCGGCCATCCTCGTTGCCTACACTTACCTCATCATATGTTTATGGACTCCTCCTGAGTGTAAGCATGCACTTTGTACTCCCCCATGATAGGGTGAAGCCGGTGTACAAGTCACAAACGATTGGAGTCCACCACGGTGGAAGGCCTACGAAGAAATGTTCAAAACATCTCTCGTTTATCAACTTAATATTCGTTTGTTGAGGGAGTAGTTTTGGGCTACATCAAAATCATTTTAATCATATTAAAAGAACATGGCCCTATCATAACTATTGGTCCAAGTTAATATGATTTAGTAGCATATAATACTCCCATTGTTTCGTTGAAACAAGCGAGACTATATGGAACTACTAGCGAACGCATTGCATCCTCATATGGACTATATAGTCATATTAGGTTTTAGGATGATTATGAACCGTTTGATTTGATCCAACACGAGCCTTGTGTTGGACCTTGGGTTTAAGGTAGATAGTTGTTGATTTTAGTTACGCGTTTAATCCAATTAAACCGTTATTTCCTATTGGGCGTTGGACCCAACTATTCCAATTTGCATACATATAAACAAAGAGGAATACATGAAATAATAAGAAGGGCTTATGCCCTTTTACAACACAAATAATGGGCTTATGCCCTTTACAACAAATTGAAGGACTTATGCCCAATACAACAACTTGAATTAATCAAATTACATTCAAATCTACATTACTTAAAACCCAAGCATTCATAATGTAAATCGGCCAATCACATAGCTCAATTATCGAGGCCTTTGGTTCATAATCACCCTTTTCTTAATTAACTAAATTAACTAAGAAAGCAACTTTAAACAATTGGTTTTTGGATCCATAGAATTGATTTAAATGGAACTAAATATAATGAAAATCAAATTCTCATTAAAGAGACAAAACAATTTTTGTTCTCATTTTGTTTTGGGCCAAAAACAATGACCACAACAATTTGGGTCACTTTGTTAAAGCAAAAACTTTTGGGGTCAAAATGCAAATACACAAAAGTATCAAAACTTTATATAATTGCACAAAAGTCCCTCCAACACCTTTTACCAAAGGTGGCCGGCCATAGTGTTGAAAAATTGAAAAAATCTAAAGTTTTGTAAGTGGTTTTTGGTAGGTGAGACAAAGGTGACTTTGATGGTTTGTAAGAAAATGTTTTTTATAAAAATTTAAAATTCTTTTAGTCACATCTCACCAATAACTATCACCCACCATTTGAAAAACAAAACTTTATTAAAAACATAAAACTTTTGAATCAAAACTTCAAAACTTTTTGTTCTTGGTAAGAACTTCAAGAAATATGAAGAACATACATGAAAACTCATAATAGCTCCATGGATGTTTTCTTTCACCAAAAACTCAAATTTTCACAACTCAAAAGAGGGTTAATATCCTAGGGTACTTGGGGGTTCCAAAAAGCACTTTAAAACCATTTTAACAAGACTAACAAGAACCCAAAAAATCACCCTTTGGATTTGGCCGAAAATCCCAAAACACTTGGCACCAACTTTTAGTTCCATTATTCATGCTTTAATGAAATACATCTACAACATTTGAGATGCTAAATTTTCAAGCAAAATTTATATTCAAAGCAAGAACAAAGCTTGTAACATTTACAACACTTAAATCACAAAATATGAAAAATCACAAAACCCAAAAGGATCCACCATAAACTAGGCGTAGGCTCTGATACCACTTGAAGGAAAAATTTTGTCCTAGCTAAGAACATGTAAGAACATTTGAATACATATGCATACTAATAACACTTTAAAGTAGGCATGCATTCAAAAACAATTCATAAAACCCATGACTTTCAAAGCCGAGTATATGGTGAACCATAAGACTCTTAACAATATTAAAGAGAATAAGAATTTAGAGATTCTTTACCCATGAAGCTCATCCTTGATTGCACAAGGGATTCACCCAAGTAAAGGGCCTTCAAGTCACCTCCTTGCTCCTTGGATCTTCCTTGTGATTTCCTCCCTTTTAATGCTCCTTTTCTTCTTTGAGGATTTGAGGATTTGTTCTCCAAAACACCAAAGGTTTGGTGTCTCTAAGTCTCCACACCAAAGATGTAGTGTGAAGATGAAATGGATGACTTAGGGAAGAATAGATTGCTAGATGTTCCTCCCCTAAGTGGCCGGCCTCTATGTAGAAAATGAGAGAATATGTTTCACCCAAATTCAATTAGAAAACCCTAATGTGAAACAAAGCTATAATGTTGATTTTATACTTCATTTCATGTGAGTGGCAAACTTGTAATTAATACAAGTTTGCTACCCCTCACCCTTATGGCCGGCCATATGTTGTTATTGGGCTTAATTGCCCATTTTGTTTTAGTTGTCATACAACTTAAACATAATGGGCCTTGTGGACCAAAACGTTTTTGTGCCCCGAAGCCCAAAACTAACTTAAACGCCCAATACGAACGTTTCGTATAATTAATTAACTATTTAATTAATCTTGACCATTCTTCAATTAAACCATTTAATTGCTTATCCATTTCATATAATTTCTTCACTTATATCCTTACTCGGTGTACGATCCATTAGGTTCCAATTAGCGAGGTAGTGGGCGATGTTACTCTTAACGATCGATTGTGAATTGAAACCACATTTCAATTCTCCCTTAAAATTAGTGTTTGCTAATCTTTAGGGCTTCCACAAACCATGGGTGACGCCTAGCAGCATGTCATGGTTACCCAAGCTAAGTAGAAGTGGTTGGAGAACCTATCTAGTTACAACTACAATGCAATACGGTCATTCTCTAATACAATACTCTTAATCACATTGTTTAAGTGATAGTTTGTTTCATGTCTACTATCCAATGTGATACTTCTCTATATGATTCAATTGAATAAGATTTGGAACAAGCTTCCTTAGTCATATTCATATGCTTTGGCCAAAGACTCTCGAATCATATCTTAGAGTATTCTCCTTCCACCATGGAAGGTTAGAGATCCCTTGTTGTGCATTCATATGCCTACATGACTAGATAGCTTGACCCCAACAATGCCGTGGACACTCCAATGGAATGCCGTTGACATAATCAAAGATCAAGGACCTAACCATTAGACATCAATGATGCCTCAGGTCAAAGGACTACTTTGCATATTGCAACTATCGAGTTCTCACATGACATGTATGTTCGAACTCTCGTTTGATCGTTGTTCAGTGTACTCGATTACTCTTTCGAGCACCTATGTGTTTGCCTTAGTGTCCAACACCAAATGACTTGAGACTAGTTCATACTCACGCTTGAGTCGACATAACACATACTAACCTTAGCGGATTGTCAATGCCCAATTGGCAATCCTATGGCTAGGAACGTTTTAGGAATGAACATAAGAGAAAGGTCTCGTTAATTTAACTAACTTAAATCACTTGTCTCTTAGATCAAATACATTCCTTGGATTCCCTTATTGCTTAAACACAACATACTATAAATAGTGATTAACAATAAGCTTTGCCCTCTATTAAACATATAAAAGTTTAACACAATAAGTATTCCAAAAAGCTATTACATCAAATGAGTGGCTTTGTGGGCATACTTCCAACATTACTAGCTCACATTTTATCAATTAAAACAACATTTTGAATGTAGTAACATGCCTTAGAGAATTCCCTCAATTCCTCACCAGATATACTCTCTATTTTCACACAGATTTTTTGACTACATGATAGGAGCATATTTAGGCGACTTACTTAGCTTGTTTTCGTGCATCTATGTTGTTAATTCATAGTTGTTTTAGTAGTTTAAGCCATTTTCGTGTGTTTTTAGGTTCATATGGCTAAGGAAGCAAAAAGATGCATTTTGGAGCATTTTGGAGCAAAATTGGGCTTGGAATGGATAGCATATGCTTGGAGCCAAAGTGTTGGACGAATTTGAAAGCCTTGTATGCACTTTGGACATAAAACAAAGGGCCTAGCCCAATCAAACAATCCTTTGAGCCATGCAAAACCTCTAGCCCAATCAACAACCCTTAGCCACATGCATTTCCACCTTCCTACTTCATCATTTCATCATTGCATCACCATTCACACACACATGCACTTACTCTTTCATCATTGCACCACCATTCACACACACATGCACTTACTCTTTCATCATTGCACCACCAATTCAACACATGCATTTCCACCTTCCTACTTCATCATTTCATCATTGCACCACCATTCACACACACATGCACTTACTCTTTCATCATTGCACCACCATTCACACACACATGCACTTACTCTTTCATCATTGCATCACAAATTCAACACATGCATTCACACACCAACAACCTAGCTCTTTTTCCATCATTATTTCATCCACATGCACTCTCAATCATAACAACCACATTCACTCTTAAACAATCACCCACATATTCTCCCATTCCCCCTATAAAAACCCATGCATTCATACACAAAAATCACATCTCATTTTCATACACAAGACACCACAAACACATCCAATCTTCCCCTTTGCCGCAAGCTCCCATTCCATTTCTACACAATCTCTTCTCGGCTTCATTCCATTCCATACAGTCTCCCATTTGCAGAAACCATTCAACCTTAGCCGCTCCACCTTCATTTACAACACACTTGGAGCACCAACACCGAAGGCAACTCTTAAGGGATTTCAACATCAGTTTTGCTTCAAGGGTTCTTTCTTCTTAATCCTATGTTCACTCATGTTATATATTTTTATGTCCAACCTTTTGTAAACATGAAGTGTAACTAATCTCTCTCTAGGGATTCGATGTAGCCTTGCAAGATTGCCATGTAGTTAATTCAGAATTCTCATTTAATTTATCTATTTCTTGTTTCATTCTCCGATTTAATTGTGACTTAGTGTGTTGATTTTAATGCTTGATCATCATTTGAATTAACCACAGGTTGTTTAGCCAAGATTAAAGCACACATCATGCATAATCTTGGTGGATATGTGAATGAATGAAGGGAATGTTTTGCAAACATCCTGCTGAGTGTTCCCTTTGGTTTTGTGAAAGTTTCTTGTGCACTACATATTCTTGATTAGGAACCAAAGTTGCACATCACAATTAGGCTCATGATTAGAGACATTTGATCAAATCCACACATCATATGGTTGATCATATCTAAGTGAAACAAACTCAAGAAATAGGTAGATGACTGAGTATAAACTGATTTAACAAACATGGCCTTGGGTTAGCAATGGTAAAATCGAATCCCTAGCTTCATCTCCATTGGTACTATCTCATTTTATTAGTTGTTGATTCATTTATTTGTGTTTCCTTCATTTCCTTATGCTTTCAAGTTACAACAACAAATCTGCCTACATTGATTAGTTTTATTTCTCTAGTAAAAAGTTCTTGCAAAACAAGTGATTATATAGGTCCAATTAGTCCCTGTGGATTCGACACCCTTACTTGTGCCATTATACTAAACATATTCTAGCACGAAGAAGGAAAACCTCAATTACTACACTCCTTACACTAGGTATATGTGAGAAGATTGGTGTAAACATGTAGACTAGCACTCACATATATTATAACAAAGAAAGCATTTTCTGGAATTATTACAATGACATGTATATGATCTCATGAATGAAATGCTACTACTTAGAATGAGAACCAAGGATTCCATATGCTCATACCAATTTCAAACTCCACATATTGAACACATAACATCAAGATAGAAGTCAAGGGTTTGTAATAAGGCTAAGGTATTGGCTAACAAAGAAAGGTAAAGGATAATCAAAGGTTCTTAAAGCAATAGGAAGCAAAGTAATGAAATTGACACTTAAATTCACTTTTGATGGCAAAGATTAACTTAAACACAAGGGGAAAATGCATGTAACACTTAGGGTCAAATTCAGATTTTTGGACCCTTTCTTCAACAACGAATACTTGTGAGTTCATTCTCACTTATTTCTTAACTCTCTTTCTTTCTTTTCACAACTTTTCTTCTTTTTTTTTTTTTTTTTTTTTCTTTCGTTCTTTTCTTTCTTTGCCATGCCCTTTTAAACTCCCCACACTTGTTTTCTGCAATATGTAAGTCAAAAGGAATTCCTTCTAACTCATGCTTCACTTTTCTTTAAGAACAAGGGTATGGATAATCCTAATCTAGGTTAGGTGAGGATAATGCGGTTAACAAAGAAAATAGGCTAGATAAGGCTCAAAAGGGTTAATCCTACAATACATATGCAAAAGGGTTAGGCTTTTTGGCTTTGGTTTAACTAAACAAGTTCACCTTATTGTATGTTATGCAATCAATATCATGCTTTGAATGAAATGGGCATGAGTTATAGTATTTGGAACTATAATGATGAAACGCATTCGAAGTAGCAACCAAGCAAAGAATAATGAGATCATGCAAAGACTTTAGAAAACAATAATCCACAGATTTATAACTCTCTAAGCAAAGTTTGAGTTCCTTCCTTCAAGCATGTTACAAAAACTGATTTTTTTTCTTTGTGATTACATGTGAATTCGTAAACAACAACTATAACTAAGCATAAACCAAAGAGAAAATCAAATTTCTATCCATGTTTGTAACTTTCTTTAATAGTCATGCAATTAAAAACCAAATCCTCATCATTGTGTTGGAAGGTACCCTAAAACACACAAACATACAAAAACCAACTCTAAAACAACTTTTTTTGGGTTTTTCAAAACTGTTTTCAAATTTTTTTTTCAAATTTTCCTATTTTCTGAATAAGAGACATAAAAACACTTCAAAACACACTAAAATCACTTAAAAACAATGAGAAACAACATTAGAAGTGATAGGTGATAAAATCCCACAAAAATCATGCAAAAACAGCTTGTTTACCCCCCCCCCCCAACACTTAAATCAAACATTGTCCTCAATGTTTCAAGCAAAGACTCACATTCAAATAAACAAAACAAACTAACAAACATAACTATCATGGCAAAGTAAAAGCAATAAAGAGAAGGGTTTAGGAACGCAAATCTAGTTGTGGATTGTTGGATTGCCTAAGGTTTCTTTATTTGGATGCATGGGTTGCCTCCCAAGAAGCGCTTGCTTTAACGTCTTCTAGCCGAACGATAACTCTTCTAAAGCTCTATTGGAACCCACGACATGGAGGGGTACATCCTCCACAATCTGCCATTCAACATTCTCATAATATGGCTTCAATCGATGCCCATTCACCTTGAATTCTTGTCCATTCCTTAAGCTTTGGATTTGGACTGCACCATATGGAAAAACATTAGTAATAACAAAAGGACCAATCCACTGAGAACGTAACTTACCGGGAAACAAATGAAGGCAGGAATTGAAAAGTAAACACTTTCTGCCCTATGAAGAATGTTTTGCTATGAATCATCTTGTCATGGAATGCCTTGGTCTTTCTTCTTGTAAATGTGAACATTCTTATAAGCTTCATGCCTAATCTCTTCAAGTTCATTCAATTGGAGTTTCCTATGAATTCCAGCCGCATCTATGTCCATGTTAAATGTTTTGACAGCCCAATGGCCTTGTGTTCTAATTCCACGAGAAGATGGCATGGTTTGCCATAGATAAGCTGAAATGGGGACATCCCAATGGGTGTTTTGTAGGCCGTACAATATGCCCACAATGCATCCTCCAAACGCAAGTTCCAATCCTTTCTTGTTGGCCCAACGGTCTTCTCCAAAATCTGCTTGATTTCTCTATTGGAAACCTCGGCTTGGCCATTTGTTTGAGGGTGATAAGGTGTTAAAACCTTATGTGTGACATTATATTTCTTGAGCAACACCTCAATGGTGCGATTACAAAAATGAGACCCTCCATCACTTATGAGCACTCTAGGAATCCACAATCTAGAGAAGATGTTAGTTTTGATGAAATTTGCAACCACTCTAGAATCATTAGTAGGGTGGCTTTTGCTTCCACCCATTTGGAGACATAATCAACGGCAAGCAAAATATAAGTGAAACCATATGAAGAAGGAAAATGACTCATGAAATCAATGCCCCAAACATAAAAAATTTCAACATTGAACATATGGGCCAACGGCATTTGATCATTTGCACCTATATTACCAATTCTTTGACAACGATCACAAGTCATACAAAAAGTTCTAGCATCTTTAAAGATTGTAGGCCAATAAAATCCACATTCTAACACCTTAAAGGCTGTGCGTTGTGTGCCAAAATGATCCCCACATGCATAAGTGTGACAAAAAGTTAAAATGGAATTAAGCTCACAATCATGCACACACCTACGAAGAATTTGATCAGAGCAATATTTCCACAAATATGGGTCATCCCACACATGAAACCGTGCATCCTTCATGAGTTTATCATGTTGGTGCTTGTTTAGGGTGTTTGGAACTTGTTTAGACACCAAATAATTCACCAAATCTGCATACCATGGCTTTCTTACCTCAATGGACAACAATTGCTCATTTGGGAATGTCTCTTGGATGGGTAATGACTCCTCATTGCACACCAAACAACTCAAGTGGTCAGCCACCATGTTTTCACTCCATTTCTTGTCTCTAATTTCAATGTCGAACTCTTGGAGGAGGAGCATCCAGTGAATTAGCCTTAGTTTGGCCTCCTTCTTGGTGAATAACTACTTCAAAGTTGCATGGTCAGAATAAACAACAACTTTAGTGCCAAGTAAATAAGAACAAAACTTATCTAAAACAAACACAACAACAAGAAGTTCTTTTTCAGTGGTAGAGTAGTTCAATTGAGCATCATTCAAGGTCCGGGATGCATAATAGATGGCATGTGGTTGCTTGTTCTTCCTTTGGCCAAAAACAGCCCCTATTGCATAATCTGATGCATCACACATTAGCTCAAAAGCTATGCTCCAATCTGGTGGAACTATAATTGGTGCCGAAGTAAGCATCTCCTTGAGGTGTTTGAATGCCTTCTCACACTCCTCGTTGAACTCAAAGGACACTTCCTTTTGAAGAAGACGGCAAAGGGGTTGTGCAATCTTTGAAAAATCCTTGATAAATCACCTATAAAATCCTGCATGTCCAAGAAAAGAATGAACCTCTCTCACCGAAGTAGGAGAGGGTAAGTAGCGTACAAGATCTATTTTTGATTTATCAATCTCAATTCCTTTTTCAGAGATTATGTGACCCAAAACTATGCCTTGTTTTACCATGAAATGACATTTTTCCCAATTTAAAACAAGGTTAGTTTCAATGCATCTTTTCAAGATTAAAGTGAGATTATGCAAACAATCATCAAACAAATCAACAAAAACACTAAAATCATCCATGAATACCTCAATGATCTTTTCAACATAATTAGAAAATATACTTACCATGCATCTTTGAAATGTGGCTGGCGCATTGCACAAACCAAAGGGCATTCGACGATAAGCAAAAGTACCAAAAGGACAAGTAAAAGTGACATTTTCTTGATCATCTGGAGCTATAACAATTTGATTATATCATGAATAACCATCAAGAAAACAATAAAAAGAATGTCCCGCTAACTTTTCAAGCATTTGATCAATGAATGGCAAAGGGAAGTGATCTTTCCTTGTAGTGGCATTTAGCTTCCTATAATCGATGCAAACTCTCCAACTTGTATGGATACGTGTGGGCACAAACTCATTCTCTTCATTCTTCACCACTATGACTCCGAACTTCTTGGGAACAACTTGGACTGGCAAAACACAACAACTATCAGAGATAGGATAGATCACGCCACAATCAAGGAGTTTGATAATCTCCTTCTTGACGATTTCCATCATTGGAGGGTTAAGTCGGCGTTAAGCTTCTCGAGATGGTTTAGCCCCCTCCTCCAAGAGTATACGATGCATGCATGTAGTAGGGCTTATTCCCTTGATATCGGCTAAAGTCCAACCAATGGCTGTTTTGTACTCCTTTAGCACCCTTACCAACTTGTCTTCTTCTTGTGCCGTGAGTGAGAAAGCCACAGTGACGGGCAAGGTCTCTTGTTCGCCCAAGAAAACATACTTCAAGTGGTAATGGTTTAAGCTCAAGGGAAGGTGGTTGCATCACTGAAGGAAGCAACTTATTAGTTGAAACAGGAATTGAAATTAAGGTTAGGGACTTACCATTTTGCCGTGGCAATGACTCTAGGGCAGCCACCACTTCAATTACATCATCACAAAAAAAATCACCATTTTTACAAAACATCATCAATACTAACAGTAAACATAGACAAAAGCACTGAAAAGGTTCAAATGGTGGTCCAGAAAGAGTCTGAACTACTGAGAAAGTCGAAAGTTGAGATGATCGATTTCATGAGCCATGCCGACTTGATGTCCCAACCAGCCCACTACATAATATATTGGGAGATCAAAGGAGAAGTTTGAGAGAGTTATCAATGAGTGTTGTAGAGAAATGGACGCATCATTTTTGGATCATGGTAATGTGGCCTTGAGGAGAAGCATTTCGATCGGGCTCTTGAGCTTTGAATTGTGGAGAAGGAAACTTTCAAGGAAAATTTGAAACATTTCATAAGAACTGGGTCTGCAATGAGTCAACTTAAGACCCCTAGATGCACTAGCAACAAGGAGCTCTTGAGCATTCTCAATTTAATTATGCACCATTAAAAGGGTTTACAACACTTCTTTTGCTAATAAATAGCACGTAATTTTATTTGGCAAAAATGCATGTGGTGAGTCAATCTCTCATGAATCAGTAAATGTGATAGCCCGTCCCGGGAATTTTAAAACGTACATGTGAAAAGACGATTTTGCCCCTAGTGCGTTTCCTTTACGTGTTGTGGTTGTTTTGGGTTTTTTTTGGCATGTTTTGGGCCACATACACACACTAACCTACACCTACACACTTTCCCTGCCCTGTACCCCCTATCCCGTGCCCAGTTCCCTTCCCCATTCCTCCTCCATTGTACGGACACACACACAAACACACTAAACCTCCACAGATCGAAGAAACCAAGCACATATCCATGCTCGTGAGGCCCGTAGGAGTCTAACCATACCCATTTCAGGTAAGAATACCTTCGTTTTCACGTCGAACTCACGATGCCCGATTTTGGTACTGTTCATGCACACGTAATTTCTCACATTTTTGGGAATTTCAAGCTTGTAGGAAGCTTGGTGAGGTCCCTAGGAGGCTCGGGGTGGTTCGTTTGAAGGTTTTGGACGTCGGGATCATGAGTTTCGAGGTTGGCCGGAGTTGGGGTGATTTTCTAGGTGAGGTTTCGTGGATTTTAGCACTTAAAAGTGGTATGATTGTGTTCCTCTCGTTGTAAGCTTCATTTTGGTACCAATTTTGTGAAATTTGGTTGAAAAACGAAGAAGTTACAAAGGTTTGAAGTTTTTACGATTTTTCGGCGCCAGGGACGGCACCGGAGCCTCGCCGGAGAAGACGACGGAATATTCCGTCAAATCTGGCGGAATATTCCTGACGCCGTTGACGGTTACCGTTAAAGATAACGGAATATTGCTGACGGCGTTAACTGACGCCGTCAGCGTGCCAGGCCCGTGCCTTGGCCGGCGCGTGGGGGCGCGTGCGACGGTGAAAAATTATTTTTAAAATATGGGGATGTTCCTGAGGTTGAGTAGATCACATTGGTATATTCATACACCCCATTTGAGCATTGTATGAGAAGTTATTTCTAAAGGTTGGTTATGTGCTTTAAAATTAACGTTTTTGTAGTTGTTTCGCATATAGGTGAATCCTATCCCGAGGATGAGCATGGTCACTCGAGGCAGGGGGGTTACGACCCTTCCACATACCAGTGAGTGGGCTTTTGGTTTTCCGTATATACCTATATACTTATATTTTCCCAGAAAATGATTTGAATTGTTTATTCATCATATGCCATATATTATATTGCCTTTGTTATGCATGGTTACTTGCATTTATATATGTGTGTGTATTGGTGCTGCGGACGCACAGGTAAGTGCCAGGTGAGTGGTGATTTATATTTACGTTCAGTAGTGATTTGAGATACATAGAGAGCTCATAACTTGCACCCCGGTGTTAGTGCTTTCGCCCAGAGTAGGGCACAGTCCTTCACGTGATGTTCACCTCCCGCACCACACGCTTAGCTTGGATCCAAGTTAGGTGCACAGGCCTGTCGTACAGACCACTTTAGGTGGTTCCGACTCGTAGGTGACCCGCGACTATTCGCACAACCTTCACGTGATCATAGCACTTAAGCGTATATATATATATATATATATATATTACACCCAGGCCTGTCGTACAGACCACTTTAGGTGGTTCCGACTTGTGTGCAGGTCTAGTTAGTGAGATTGAGATTTGAGCTCTAGATTCAGCCGTACAGGTCACGTTAGGTGACTCCGGCTGCCAGATTATATGATAGTGATATGATTTTACCTGAGCACTTACATTTCATTTTGAGGTTTTGGCATAGCATATTCTTGAGCATGATTGGTATATATATATATATATATATATATCTATTTTCTGGGAAGTATACAGGTTTTACGGCGATGGGTTAGAACTTATTTATTAAATGGTTTTCGAAAAGCTTTGTTTTTGCCCACTAACGCTTTTGTTTTGCGCCCCTCCAGGTTCCAGTTGGCTAGCACGGTTGGTGGTTCCCCAGGGGATTTTCCCGGCATATCTGACAGACGATCACCAGCGTGGGACCACCTTCAGGTGTGCTTTTGTTGTATCATTTTCTTTTGGACTGCTTTAGGCTTTATGCTCTGAACTTAGTGTTACACTTATGCTTGCATTTATTATTACTTTATGTAAAACCAGTTTGTATTTATTCGTAATACTATTTCCATTATTATTTTATTAGCTTCCGCACTGTGCACATGGTTACGTCACTTCCATATGACGGCCAGCATGCCCTGATCTCGATCGGGGTGTGTCAGTAAATGTACATATAGAATTCAAAATCAACACTTCAAATCGATGTTAAACAAAGTTCAACTTAGTCTCGATTGTCATAATTGTAATTTTAAAGTTCTTGTATACATGCTGTATAGATAGATATACATTCAAGTGGAACTGTTAGTTCTTCAAACTATATAGATAGATATAAATTTTGTTGCGTACCCAAATTCAAGCTAGTTAGCTATGAGGGGATTCTCTCTCTTTTTTTTTTTTTTTTTTTTTTTTTTTGTCTGTTAGATCCAATTTGAGATCATATTTTATAAATGAGTGTAAAGATAACTTTACATTTTGAATTGGGTTTGGGAGAGTACTTTAGGTAATAAATTTAGGTTTAAAGAGATATTATTTTTTTAATTAAAAAATAATATAGGTGTAGAGAATAAGTTGGGTGTAGAAGGAGGTTACATGGGTTCAAATAAAATTTTCCAAATAGAAACTTGCAATACAAGGTTTAATAAGAAGGATTTTCTAGATCTGAAAAATTCCTAATTTATCTTTACTTATGATTTAAACAATCACAAATATATTAGAATTATTGTAGGTCTAATTTACTAAATTATTCTAATGGAATAGAGAAGGGGAGGCCGGCGGCAATAAGAGAGAAGTTTAATTGTGATGTGTGTGTTGTATCACCCCCATTGTGCCTTTATTTATAGTAGTAAGATAGGTTAAATCCTCACCCTAATAGGATTACAACTCTAATAGGATAACATCTAACTTAGGGAATATTCCAAGATATCCCTAGATACACTAAGATTTACACAATCACATTCCTATTCTAAATATGACTACAACATTGCCTGTAAGATCCCACATCGCCCAGGGGTGAGGATCCTGTAAGCCTTATATGTATATTCCCATCTCTACCTAGCATGAGGCCTTCTGGGAGCTCATTGGCTTCTGAGTTCATAGGAACTCTGAAGTTAAGCGAGTTCGGGGGAGAGCATTCCTAGGATGGATGACCCACTGGGAAGTTCTCGTGTGACTTCCTAGAAACAAAACCGTGAGGGCGTGGTTGGGGCCCAAAGCGGACAATATCGTGTTATGGTGGAGTCCAACCCGGGATATGGTGGGGGCCCGGGCCGTATCAGAGCAAATCCCTGGCCGGAAGTGTGCCAACGAGGATGTCGGACCCCTAAGGGGGGTGGATTGTAAGATTCCACATCGCCCAGGGGTAAGGGATCTTGTAAGCCTTATATGTATATTCCCATCTCTACCTAGCATGAGGCATTTTAGGAGCTCATTGGCTTTGGAGTTCATAGGAACTCCGAAGTTAAGCAAGTTCGGGCGAAAGCATTCCTAGGATAGGTGACCCACTGGGAAGTTCTCATGTGAGTTTCCTAGAAACAAAACCGTGAGGGCATGGTTGGGGCCCAAAGCGGACAATATTGTGTTACGGTGGAGTGGAGCCAGGGATGTGGTAGGTGAAGGAAAATTTGTGAAAAACAAGTTCATTTGAGCAACATCAACAACATGCAATTAACAATTAAAAGGCGGAATCATGTTTATATGCACTCAAAAACAAAACTTAACCCATGAACTTCAAAGCCTAGTAGATAGGTGAACCAAGACTCAACTCAAAACAAAGTGAGTTGAGAAATCAATACCTTTGTAGATTCCTCTTTGCATAAGCAAAGGCTAATTACCCAAAGAGAGGGCCTTCATTCCTTGCATCTTAGATCCATGGATTTGGATGGATGAAAAGGTTTCTCCAAGTTCCCAAAATTGAGAACCTCTAAGTCTCCACACCAAGGTAAGATTGAAGAAGAAATGAGTGACCTAGAGGAAGTAAGATTGCTAGATGTTCCCCTCTAGATTGGCCGGCCTCTTTGAGAGCAAAGGGAGGTTTGTGTTCTCATCTTTACTCCTAAGAAAACCCTTAGGATGAAATGGCTATAAAGATGTCTTTATACCACCTCACAATGGAGTGGCAAACTTGCAATTAAGCCAAGTTCATTACCCTCCTCTAAATGGCTGGCCATATGGGATTTATTGGGCTATTTGGGCCTTTGTGAATCATTATTCATTAAGTTGTCATACAACTTAAGTCAATGGACTTGACGTTCGAAGCCCATTGGGCCTTAAGGTCCAAAACTATCCCGTGGTCTTTTAACGAACTTATTCGTTTGATTAATAATCATATTAATTAATCCTTGCCATAAATAATTAAACCATTTAATTATTCTTACTCATCTCCGTTGAATCTTCAATCTCTACCTTACACGGTGTACGATCCATTAGGTTCCTTTTAGCGAGGCAGTGGGCGATTCAAACTCTTTCAAATCGATTGTGAATTGAAACTTACTTTCAATTCTCCCGTTAGTGATAATACACTTTTAGGGCTTCCACAAACCATGGTTGACGCCTAGCAGCATGTCATGGTTACCCAAGCTAATCAGAAGAGGTGGAGAACCTATTCAGTTTTAGGATTACAAATGCAATACGGTCTTTCTCTAATACAATACTCTTGACCACATTGTTTGGTTTGATAGTTTATTCATGTCTACTATCCAATGTGAGTCTTGTGCTTATATGATTACCTTGAATGTGATTTGGAACACATTCCTAAATCTCATTCATACTCTGGCCAGAGATTCTAAATCATATCATAGAGTATTCTCCCTCAAACAGTTTGAAGGTTAGAGATCCCTTGTTGCGCATTCACTTGTCTCCATGGCTAAGTGGCTTAACCCCAACGATGCCATGGACACCCTCTTGATGGAGTGACTTTGACATAATCAAAGATTAAGGACCTAACCACAAGACAACTGTGATGCCTCAGGTCAAAAGACTAATTTGCATTATCCCAACCATGAGTTCTCATGTGACATGAATATGAGAACTCTTCGTTGATCGTGTTCAGTGAACTCATTCTCTATTGAGCACCTACGTACTTGTCTTGATGTCACACACACCAATGACTCGAGACTAGTCACTCTCCCTGAGAGAAGACATAGCACGTACTGATCTTAACGGACTGTCAATGCCCAATTGACAATCCTATGATCAGGAACGTTTAGGATGTGTCAACGAAAGAATGGTCTCATGAATCTAACTTCTTTAGATCGCACTCTTCCAATCACATATTCCTTGGACTTATCGTTTAAGCATATAACATTTATATGAGACGGCTCAAACAATAATCTTTGCCCTTTACATTAAACTAGATTAGTTTAACATGTGAAATGTCCATAAAGTATCATCATATGATTGGTTTTAGGGCACATTTCCAACAATCTCCCACTTGCACTAGAGCCAATCAGCTTAGTCATCAGTGATGATACCTCTTCTGTAGTCATTTCATAAATGGCTGAGTAGTAGGCCTAGACAATGGATATCTATATGTTATCCTTAGAAGCAACCTTGAGAATAACGATGTCACCATTATACATGATTCTCAATCATGTGGTTCAGTCTCTCATTTGAGTTCGAACCTTGATGAGACCTTGATTCCCTGGCTTGAGCTATCGCCCCATTAGTGTCATACACTTTCTGGTTGGAACCGAATGGAGAGTTCATAAATGAACTTTCCCATCCAAACAATAATGTTGTAAGCTTCTATATGGCAATATATTTTGCATACATGATGGAACACATTAAAGTCATTACTTTTAACGTTTCCACCCAAATATCTCTTTAGTCATAATAAAGAGATACCTCATTATCACTTCATTCATAATGAAAAGATATTCTATGATGGATTAGATTCATAATCTAATACATTTACGCTTCCATTACGTTACTCTAATTCTTCCTCATTCTTGAGGAATCTATCCTTAGTATTTCTTAAATACCTAATGATTCACTTGACAGTTGCCATGGTTCTGATCCTGGGCTTGCACTGATATCATCTTGTACCGTTCTAGGTACAACTTATATCAATGTTTTCATACAATATGAAATACATAAATCACTTTTTCTGCGTATGCATAAAGGATTCTATTTACGCATTATTTCTTTGGGAGTCAAAGGGTACATTCCCTTTGAGAAGAACAACTTCCTAGTCTCACTAGAATTGTCATTCTAATTGAAGTTTATCATCATATGAGAAACTTCCTAGCATCTCTTGTCTATTTTAGGGATTGATATAATCCAATTATATCTTGAAATATATCATTATAGATTTCCATCCCATAGACTATATCTCCCATATACATTCTATCATTATAGAATGTTTAAAGTCATAACTTTAACGATGAAGAATTCCTTTCATTTTCAAAATTAATATATATCATGTATATATATTCAAATTTAGGAATATGATTAACTCCCACTAATCTTTTGTAAACCTAGTAAACAAAAGATTCATTTACATCTTTATGAGAAATCAAACGATTTGATCCTTTTTCTCATAAGATGCTTATAGCTCCCACTAAGTGTAGTCATAAGGATTTTCATTCTTATTTCTTTCGAATTAAGAGGTGTAACTCTATGACATAGTCATAAAGTTCAAACCATTCAACTGAGACGATTTATAAATCCTTCTCGACTACCTTGGAGCTTGTGGTGTAGGAACTGGTTGTTATATTTGTTGATCATATCAAACAAATATTGCTTATTAGCCCACAACCCCAAATCTTAACATGTTTAAGATTTGTCTTTCTTTCCAACTACATCTTATGGAGTTATGAAAATTTTGGAAGATCTTCTAATTGACAATCATATTGTTTTAGAAGTATATATATCCTATATATAGGTAATAGATAACATCCAACGAACTAAATTTTATTCAAGTTCGTTCTTCTCCTAATGGAGAAATTCATTATCTTATGATGCTATTTTCCTTGATATCTTTCAAGGAAACTCATCTAAAGTGTTATCTTTCCTTGGATCAAATCTAAGGAGGTAAATACTTTAGACGTCTTACTCATCTACTTACATTTCTTGAATTCTTTGAAACCTTTTGCAAAGTATTCGGACTTGTGTTTATTCAAAATAAACTATAGTCTAACCGAGAGTGATCTTCGGTGAATGTCATACAGCATGAGTAATATTATGTTGTGGACAAGTGCCACTAACTTCTAAGTGAATTAACCTCAACAACTTTGTGATTCTTTCTTCTTTCCAAAAGAATAAAGATTCGAACATTTCGCCTCTATACAATTTTAACAAGAAGGTATTGGATTCGGATCTAACGATCCAAAGCATCCATCTATGACCAACTCGTAACTTATGTTTTAGAGGTATCACAACTCAGTTGGGATTAGTCACTACCTTGCAACCTTTTGGGTTTTAAGCATCATCGTATTCTAAACAGTTAAACTACCACATCATCTCTACTATAGAGACAACCAATTAAATTACAATAATCTAATTATTGATTTAATAAAGAACAATGTTTTGTCAAACAAAACATTTATCCATCTCTACTATAGTGACGGATTTAAGTTCCTTAAAATTGGAATGTAAAGACAATCTTTAGTATTTTCCAATTTCTTTGGTAGTTCATATGAGGAAGTAAGTACAATCCGCTTTCGCAGAGATCTATATTTTATTCACTTTCCGAATGTGAAGTACTTTCTCTTCTCTCATTAATCTTCTACCTTTTATTAGCACACTTTTACAACAATTGTAAAACATAGTTGCTAATATAGAATCATGTATTCAAGTAGAAGAACCAACTGTTTTGAATTATTCAAGAACATTTTACAACACCTTCGAAAGGTGTGTTCTTGACACTTGCAAGACATTTCTTGCAAATACCCCTTCCAATGTCCATCCTTTCATAAAGAAAGTTTGTTCCCTTGGAGTTATTTTGCCTTCTTCATTTGACTTCCCTTTTGACTACAATAGTCATGGTCCCTAAACTCCCACTATCTCTCTTGAAACTTATTTCAAATGTGTTATACACATCAAACGATTTGGAGAGCGTGCGGTTATTGTTCACTATATAGTTTACAATAAACTTAGTGAACCATTAGGATAGGGACACAAAGGTGAAGTCCTTGCCTAGTTTCCGTCTCGTTAAGTGTTTTGACACTTCAACATTCAATGATTCAAAATCATCATAAGTCCATGTTGATGGACTATTTTTGTCAACCAACCATTTATGTTCTCAACATAATTAGAAACTTTCAAGAGTTGTTCAAGGCAACTCTCATTTCTTCATACAACAATTTGTAAGTGAAGAATCATGGCACATAAAGTGTCCATGCCCTTGTGCTTACTTCTCAAGTTCCTTGTTCGTGTAACAAAGAGACAAGCACTAGAGTTTGCATTGTCCTCTTCATGGTAGACTTATCTAACATGTTCTTCCATTGATACATTATCAATAGGAAGATTGTGAGGATGAGACTACTTAGGCACTTTTACAATCCATTCAAGACAATCTATGGGATTGTGGTACCAAGTTCGGAAACTAAAGCGTTCGGTTTTTCTTTGTCAAGTTTTGGATAGCGTTTTGCAAATATATTGGTAAACAAATACATAACGAATATAAATTGATTGATTTTAAGTCATTTGATTCGGGTCTTTAAATCAAATAGCACCACCCACTATTTTTGGCAAATTCCATATCCCTCATCGGAATTCGAGAGTTTTGGAGGAAACTCTTAGTAGGGTATGGGAGGCTCACTATTACCAAGCCCACCTCACGATGATACGATGTTGGCTAGCATTAATAATAATGAGAGAGTACGCTTACTCATTTGCATCTCTTGCAAGTACCCATCTTATTTGGCCTCTAGAGAATGTTGCCTCACAATGATATGATATCGGCGCCATTGCACTTAGTTAAGTTATTCCCACCATGCTTAGTTCATGAAGGGGTTCAAGAATAGCCTCACAATGATATGATGTTGGCCATCCTCGTTGCCTACACTCACCTCATCATATGCGTATAGACTCCTCATGAGTGTAAGCATGCACTTTGTACTCCCCCATGATAGGGTGAAGCCGGTGTACAAGTCACAAACGATTGGTGCCTACCACGGTGGAAGGCCACGAAGAGATATTCAAAGCATCTCTCGCTTATCAACTTAATAATGGTTTGGTTGAGGGTTTTAGGTCTCATCACATAAATATTCATTTTAATCTAATTAAAACAATTTTGATCCTATTACAACTATTGGTCCATTTGATTGATTTAGTTGTATATAATACTCCCACTGAGCTTTTAAAACGGTTTTTAAAGCAAGAGTATATGATACTACTAACATAAGGTTTGCATTCATTGATGGACTATATAGTTGCCTTAGGGCCTTAGGATGACTATGAACCTTTGATTCGATTCAACACGAGCCTAGTGTTGAATCTCGGTCTAGGGATGGTGATTGATTTTAGTTATGCGTTTAATCACATTAAGGCGTGTTGTCTTATTGGGCGTTGGACCCAACTACTCCAATTTCATGCATATCGAATAAAACAAAAAAGGAGTACTTCAAAGTAAATAAGAGCTTATGCTCTTTTACAACAATTGATCAAATCAAATTACTTTAAAGTAAAGAAGAGCTTATGCTCTTTTACAACAATTGATCATATCAAATTACAACTAAAATTTAATCTACTCATTCCCATGGTTCAAACAAATTTGAAACGGCCATTCACATAGCTCAATTATCGTAGGCTTAGGTTCATAATCACCCTTTCTTTAATTAATTAATGCTTTAACTAATTAAACTTGAATGCAACATTTTCATTTGGTTTTTGTATCCATAGAATTGATTTAAATGGAGCTAAATGAAATGAAAATCCAATTCTCATTTAAAGAGACAAAACAATTTTGTTCTCTACCTAATTTGGGCCAAAATGCTATGACCTCAACTTTTGGGCCATTTTGCAAAACTTAAACTTTTGGGGTCACTTTGTAAAAACACAAAAGTCCACTACTTCATGTAATTACAAGTATAACCCAAAAATTTCCACAAAAGCTAAAACTTCATTAAAGGAGCAAAACAATTTGTCCTTTTAGTGATTTTGGACCTTTACGTAAAAACGTAAACTTTTGGGTCAAACTACAAATACACAAAAGTATCAAAACTTTATGTAATTGCATAAAAGCCCCACAAGGACCCTAATTGAGTAGGGTGGCCGGCCATTGAAGCAAAGTAATAAAAAAAAATTTCAAAGTTTTTGTAAGTGGGGTGGGTGAAATGGAATAAATCATTACACACCTACCCACTAAAATTTCTTTAATCTTTCAAAATAAATATCTAATATATTTAAACATAAGAAATATTTCAAAACAAAAACTTTATGAAATAAATCAAAACTTTGAATTAAAACACCAAACCTTTTGTTCTTGGCAAGAACATATCAAGAACAATGAAGAACATCCATGAAAACCCATAAGAGCTCCATGAACATTCTTCACCCAAAAACATACCAAAACCACTCAAACTTAAGGGAAATAACATACAACCATACTAGGGTACATAGGGGTTCCAAAAGTCACTTTAAAACACTTTTAACAAGTCAAACAAGAACCCAAAAATCCACCCTTTGGATTTGGCCGAATTTCCCAAAAAACATGGCACCAAATTTTAGCTCCAAAATTCATGCTCATATGAACTACATCTACAACATTTGAGATGGCAAATTTTCTAACAAAATTTACATTCAAAAAAGCAAGAATAAAGCTTGTAACAATTACAACATTCAAATCACAAACTATGAACTACAAAACCCAAAAGGATTCACCAACTACTAGACTTAGGCTCTTGATACCACTTGAAGGAAAATTTGTGAAAAACAAGTTCATTTGAGCAACATCAACAACATGCAATTAACAATTAAAAGGCGGAATCATGTTTATATGCACTCAAAAACAAAGCTTAACCCATGAACTTCAAAGCCTAGTAGATAGGTGAACCAAGACTCAACTCAAAACAAAGTGAGTTGAGAAATCAATACCTTTGTAGATTCCTCTTTGCATAAGCAAAGGCTAATCACCCAAAGAGAGGGCCTTCATTCCTT
Organism: Pyrus x bretschneideri; assembly: GCF_019419815.1. Taxonomy (NCBI): domain Eukaryota; kingdom Viridiplantae; phylum Streptophyta; class Magnoliopsida; order Rosales; family Rosaceae; genus Pyrus; species Pyrus x bretschneideri. The sequence continues at coordinate 52,914 of NW_025999522.1, read as the reverse complement.
GCATCTTAGATCCATGGATTTGGATGGATGAAAAGGTTTCTCCAAGTTCCCAAAATTGAGAACCTCTAAGTCTCCACACCAAGGTAAGATTGAAGAAGAAATGAGTGACCTAGAGGAAGTAAGATTGCTAGATGTTCCCCTCTAGATTGGCCGGCCTCTTTGAGAGCAAAGGGAGGTTTGTGTTCTCATCTTTACTCCTAAGAAAACCCTTAGGATGAAATGGCTATAAAGATGTCTTTATACCACCTCACAATGGAGTGGCAAACTTGCAATTAAGCCAAGTTCACTACCCTCCTCTAAATGGCCGGCCATATGGGATTTATTGGGCTATTTGGGCCTTTGTGAATCATTATTCATTAAGTTGTCATACAACTTAAGTCAATGGACTTGACGTTCGAAGCCCATTGGGCCTTAAGGTCCAAAACTATCCCGTGGTCTTTTAACGAACTTATTCGTTTGATTAATAATCATATTAATTAATCCTTGCCATAAATAATTAAACCATTTAATTATTCTTACTCATCTCCGTTGAATCTTCAATCTCTACCTTACACGGTGTACGATCCATTAGGTTCCTTTTAGCGAGGTAGTGGGCGATTCAAACTCTTTCAAATCGATTGTGAATTGAAACTTACTTTCAATTCTCCCGTTAGTGATAATACACTTTTAGGGCTTCCACAAACCATGGTTGATGCCTAGCAGCATGTCATGGTTACCCAAGCTAATCAGAAGAGGTGGAGAACCTATTCAGTTTTAGGATTACAAATGCAATACGGTCTTTCTCTAATACAATACTCTTGACCACATTGTTTGGTTTGATAGTTGATGTGTGATTTATACGCACACAAATTAAACCCTCTTTTTGTCAATTGTAGTATAAGTATATAAGTAGGGATCGTTCTGGACCGGGGATTAGGAGGGATTGTTAACCACTTGGATTTGACTCAAAAACATAAAATAACAATATGAAACACTATACTAGACTCAAAGAATGCAAAACTAAACTTTAAAACACTAAAACAAACGAAAAGACTCAAACATCACCCAAAACACTCAAAACTGCCTTAAAATCACTTTCTGGGCAGATTTGAGCACAAACACAAATTTGGACGAATTTGTTTAACAAATTGAATCAAAACACTTATAAACACAAACTAAAAGTATTTCTAACTAATCTAACACTTTAAAATAAATGGGGGATTGGTTTTGAAGAATTTAAACTAAAAGAACAGATTGTAAGTAAAAACAGATAGTAAAGATGAATGGATGAATGCTAGCTAGAAGGTTCTTCTCCACACATGTTACACTTGCATAATTAAATGATTTTCAATTGCATTTCAATAAACCATGAATTCTCAACACCCCAAGTTAACCGTGATGCACTAATTAACCTTCAAATCTTCCTAACGTTATTGAATTGGATGGGTTAGCGCATACAACAATTCAAAACATTCCCCACAAGTCCCTTACATGATTGCATAATAGAGATACAAGCAAGAATCATTACGCTCTATGAAAATTATAAGTGTTCACGAGGCATTCGTTACTATGGAATACGCATGAAACTTATGCCAAGAATTCGTTTAACACGATTGTTTATAAGCAACCTCCACTACTTGTGAATATAAGTTCGTAACTATTAGGTGAAACTCACTTATATTCTAGCGTCATATTCATGCATGAAAATTAAGTGTGCACTCTCAATAAACATACATAAATAAGTTATCAATCAAACAGTTAAACAAATTGAATCCACACTTATGAAACGCAATTAGAAGTAATCAAATCAAAATGCAAGCATAAACATATATTTCGAATTTCCTCATAACTTTGAAATCAAAGAAACACCTAAACATTCCAACAACTCAAACTTGAATTGTATGAACGTTTAGGCACTCTTCTCTTCCTCTTCGTTGTAGCACAAGGTCTAAGGATAGTTTGATGGTGTGAATGGTTTGGGTAGTGGTGAAAATGGAAGGATGGTGTTTGGATTAATAGGGAAACTCACGGCACAAAGGGGGAAGTGTTTGTGGTATGTACAATGGATGAATTTCTGAAATGGAAGTATGGGATGAATTGAGGTGTGAATGAGTGTGAATTGTGTATGGTTTTTATAGGGAGATGAATGGATGGGAGAGGGAACATGACAGCTAGGTTAAGTGAATGCATGTGCAAAACAGCTAGGATGGCTGAAATTGTAAGGGGAATGCATGTGCAATGTTGGAAATCTGATGGGAGAAAGGTGGATGCATGTGTTGGCTGATTTAAAGAATGTGAGGGAATGATGAAAGGGGAAACATGACAGCTAGGATGAATGCATGTGGAGTGCATGTGCAATGTTTTAAAGGATGGAATGCATGTGAATATGCTAGAAATCTGATGGGAATGAATGCTTAAATGTGAATGGCTGATTAGAATCTAGGGTGCATGTGGGTTAGAAATGCATGTGGGTGAATGTTTGAATGATTAAAGGGGAAACATGACAGCTAGGTTGGTTGGTGGCTGCCATGGAGGTGTGGAATGATGGAATTGCACAAGGGGAATGCATGTGCACGGTTTTGGTGTGGAGAAATGATTATGGATGCATGTGTTGAATGATTTCTTGGTGAGGGATGTGGAGTGGCTGGAATGATGAAAGAATAAAGGGTGCATGTGGGTTAATTAATTAAAGGGAGTGCATGTGCAATGTTGTTGTTGGTGCAATGATGGAGGAACAAGTGCATGTGGCTGAAATGTGGAAGGTGTGTGGCTACTTCAAGTAGGAATCCTTGTGACATCAACTCTTCAATTTCGTCCATTCCTTTTGCTCCAAGTATAAGTTATCCCTTCCAATTCCAATTTTGATCCAAAATGCTCCAAAATGCATCTTTTTGCTTCCTTAGCCACATGAACCTAAAAACACACGAAAATGGCTTAAACGCCAAAAACAACTATGAATTAACAATATAAATGCACGAAAACAAGCTAAGTAAGTCGCCTAAATATGCTCCTATCACATAAGCTATCCATCCTAAGCCCAAAAGTGCTCCAAAAGTCTCCAAAATGCATCTTTTTGCTCCTTTAGCCCTTTGGACCTACAAACACACGAAAATAGCTTAAAGTACTAAAATAACCAAAGAAACATAATGTAAATGCACGAGAACAAGCCATTTAAGTCGCATGAATATGCTCCTATCAATAGTTTATTCATGTCTACTATCCAATGTGAGTCTTGTGCTTATATGATTACCTTGAATGTGATTTGGAACGCATTCCTAAATCTCATTCATACTCTGGCCAGAGATTCTAAATCATATCATAGAGTATTCTCCCTCAAACAGTTTGAAGGTTAGAGATCCCTTGTTGCGCATTCACTTGTCTCCATGGCTAAGTGGCTTAACCCCAACGATGCCATGGACACCCTCCTGATGGAGTGACTTTGACATAATCAAAGATTAAGGACCTAACCACAAGACAACTGTGATGCCTCAGGTCAAAAGACTAATTTGCATTATCCCAACCATGAGTTCTCATGTGACATGAATATGAGAACTCTTCGTTGATCGTGTTCAGTGAACTCATTCTCTATTGAGCACCTACGTACTTGTCTTGATGTCACACACACCAATGACTCGAGACTAGTCACTCTCCCTGAGAGAAGACATAGCACGTACTGATCTTAACTGATTGTCAATGCCCAATTGACAATCCTATGATCAGGAACGTTTAGGATGTGTCAACGAAAGAATGGTCTCATGAATCTAACTTCTTTAGATCACATTCTTCCAATCACATATTCCTTGGACTTATCGTTTAAGCATATAACATTTATATGAGACGGCTCAAACAATAATCTTTGCCCTTTACATTAAACTAGATTAGTTTAACATGTGAAATGTCCATAAAGTATCATCATATGATTGGTTTTAGGGCACATTTCCAACAGTAGGGGCCCAGGCCAGGATGTGACATTGCCTCTTGAGTGTGTAAATACTCAAACAAAATATCGCATTAGATCTTCAGCAATTGAGGTAGAACAGTTCATGAAGTCGTCGGTACAATGAATGAATATGAGTCTCAAATTAAAGAAAGTATGCATTGGTAGTAAAACTCACAAAACCTTGCTATGGTAAAACCTAAGGTAGGTAAAAACCTATAGACTAAGGAGAAAAAAGTGAGAAATATGCATAATGTCTAAAATAAACATCATATAGGACGAAAGTTATGAACTCAATGGAATTTGATCATCCCAAGATGGGTGCCTCATCAAAACCTCATTAGGTAGAACAAGCCCAGTGGAAAAAATGCTCTTAATCGTAGGAAAAAGAGTACATTAAGATTAACTAAGTATGCTTCAGGATACTCCTCATGCGTTAGACATAACTTCAAAATAAGATAATTACAAGCAGTTCAACTCAGATAATTTACGCATACCGATTCCTTGGACTGAAGGATAAATTTTGCAACCACTGAACTTGCTTATGCTCCCCTTTGATCGACTATAAAAAAGATTTAGTAGAACATTTGAATACATAAGCAAACTATTAACACTTTAAAGTAGGCATGCATTCAAAAACAATTCTAAAACCCTTGACTTTCAAAGCCTAGTGAATGGTGAACCACAAGACTTTTTATAACATTAAAGAGAAGAAAGGATTTTGAGATTCATTATCCTTGAAGCTCATCCTTAGATTTTCCTTGTGATTTTCTTCCCTTTTGATGCTCATCTTGCTCCTTGAGGATAGTGATAGGAGCATATTCATGCGACTTAATTAGCTTGTTTTCGTGCATTTATGTTGTGTTTCCTTAGCTATTTTAGTGTTTAAAGTCACTTTTGTGCATTTTCAGATTATAAGGCCAAAGTGTGCAAGAAGATGCAAATTGGAGCCTTTTGGAGCAAAAGAGGAATGAATGAGTTGAAGACTTGAAGAAACGATGAATTCTTACTCCAACGATGAATTCCTACCAAAACGATGAATTCCTACCAAAACGAGGATTCCTACTCAAACAAGGATTCCTACTTGAAGTAGGAAAGTTAACCCTAAGTTTCCCGTTTTGGTAACCTTTCCTAATCTTAAACGTCCCTAGGGCCCTTAAAACCCTTTGCTGTGCCCAATCCCTGTCTTTCCTTTCCTTGCCGTGCAAGGGGGGGTATTTAGGTCCAATGTCATTCACTTAAACCCTATTTCCCTCTCCTAACCTAACCCTAGCCGCACCTTGCAGCCATCCCTTTTAATTTCTGATTTTATTTCCTAATTTTAAAAGCCTTTGATTTAATTTTAATAAGCTAGGGTTTATTTTCTGAAACCCTACACATTTTTACAACCCTAGCCGCACCCTAGATTGATTTTATTCAATTTTCATTCAGCCACCACAAAGCCTATTTCCCTCTCTAAGCCGTGAGCTCCCATTATCATCATTCACCCTAATAAGCCACAAAATCATCTCAGCCGCAATTCCCTAAGCCTTCTAATCTGAGCCGTACCCTTTATTCTAAAACCCTAACTCTCTTCTCTCATTGATTTACTTTTCATTCAACCATTCAGCCACATATTCACCCTAAGCTCTCAGCCGCAAGGATCCATTCCATTCTCCCCTTTCAATTCGGAGCCACCATACCAAAAACCTTCTCTGCCGTGCCTTCCCCCTCCATTGCAGCCATTTCCCAACCTTGCCGGAGCCTTTCTCCACCCTTCCAGCCACCATCCAACTCTCAATTCACCCTAATTTTCCCCTAAGCCGTAGCCACCCATTCATCTTCTCCCTTTTCTGTCGCAGCCAATTCCCTCCATTGCAGCCACTTCCCAACCTTGCCGCAGCCTTCCTCCATTATCCCAACCCTTCCAGCCACCTTCCACACCTCCATACATCTCCCTACCACCTTGCCGCACCACCAAATCCCCATAAACCCATCTACAACCCAGAAATCATCCCAAATCATCCAAAGACCCTCTCTGCCGCAGCAAGGAGAACAAAGAAAGAGGACTTTAAAACACGCAGAAATTCAAGTGGATTCATTGGGCGTTCTAGGTGTAATCAATCCTTTGTTCTTTATGTTTAAATTCAATTTTATTTCTCTTTCTGTGAACATGAGAGGCTAAATCCCTAATTAGCTAGGGGGTGATTCGAAACCATGTTTATGCTTGCAATATGAATTGATTACCTTGGGTTGGAATTTCATGTATTGTGGATTCAATTTGTTTAACTGCTTGATTGATAACTTATTTGTGTATATTTATTGAGAGTGCACGCTTAATTTTCATGCATGAATATGACGCTAGAATATAAGTGAGTTTCACCTAATAGTTATGAACTTATATTCACAAGTAGTGGAGGTTGCTTATAAACAATCGCGTTAAATGAATTCTTGGCACTAGTTTCATGCTCATCATAGTAACGAATGCCTCGTCAACACTTATGATTTCCAAAGAACGTAATGATTCTAACTTGTATCTTTATCATGATTCTAGGGAAATCTGAAGGTTCATATAGAGAACTTGTTAGGAATAATTTGTTTGCGATGCATATTCATCCAATTCAATGATTCTAGGGAAATCTGAAGGTTAATTTAAGCGGACCTAATTAACCCGGGGTGTTGAGTTTCGTAATTCATCGAAAGACCAACTAAAAATCATCTTGTATGCAAGTGTGACATGTGTGGAGAAGAACCTTCTAGTTAGCATTCATCCATATTTTCATCACATTCATCTTTACAATCTGTTTTAAATTAGAATCTGTGCATTTTAGTTAATTTCGTCAAAAACCAAATCCCCCTTTACTTTAATGTCCAATTTAGTTAGAAAGTGTCTTAGTTTGTGTTTCTAAGTGTTTTGAATCAATTTATTACCCAAATTCGTCCAAAGTAGTCAAAGTGCTCAAAACTGCCCAGAAAGTGTTTTTAAGGCAGTTTTGAGTGTTTTGGTGCTGTTTTGAGTCTTTTGATTTGTTTTAGTGTTTTAAGTGTTTAGTTTTGCATTCTTTGAGTCTAGTTTAGTGTTTTAACCTTTGTTTTAAGTTTTTGAGTCAGTTTCCAAGCGATTTTGCAATCCCTCCTAATCCCCAGTTAAGAACGATCCCTACTTATTCATATACTACAATTGTCACAAGAGGGTTTTAATTTGTGTGCTTATTTAGTTAGCATCAGATAGTACCAAAGGTTTGGTACCTCTAAGTCTCCACACCAAGGATGATGGTGTGGAGATCAAATGGATTACCCAAAGGAAGTTAGATGCTAGTAAACTCCCCTAGGAAGGCTGGTCTCTATAAAGAAAAAGGAGAAAAAGTTTCTCTTCTTTGCCACAAGAAAACCCTAGTGAGAGAATGGCTATAAAGGTCTTAACGATCAATTGTGAATTGAAATACATTTCAATTCTCCCTTTGATGAAGATTAGTGTTTGCTAATCTTCAGGGCTTCCACAAACCATAAGTGAGACCTAGCAGTATGTCATGGCTACCCAAGCTATGTAGAATTGCTTGGAGAACCTATCCAGTTACAATTACAATGCAATACGGTCATTCTCTAATACAATACTCTTAATCACAATGTTTGAGTGATAGTTTGTTCCATGTCTACTGTCCAATGTGATACTTATCTATACGATTCAATAAAATACGATTTGGAACAAACTTCCTAAGTCATATTCGTATGCTTTGGCCAAAGACTCCCGAATCATATCTCAGAGTATTCTCCCTCCATCATGGAAGGTTAGAGATCCCTTGTTGTGCATTCATATGCCTACATAACTAGATAGCTTGACCCCAACAATACCGTGTACACTCTTGATGAAATGCCATTGACATGATTAAAGATCAAGGACCTAACCATTAGAGATCTATGATGTCTCAAGTCAAAAGACTTCTTTGCATATTGCAACTTATGAGTTCTTACATGAGATGTCTATTCGAACTCTCTTCTGATCATAGTTCAGTGTACTCAATTACCTTTTGAGCACCTATGTATTTGTCTCAGTGTCCAACACTAAATGACTTGAGACTAGTCATACTTACGCTTGAGTAAACATAACACATACAACCTTAGCTAATTGTCAATGCCAAATTGGCAATCCTATGGCTAGGAACGTTTTAGGAATGAACATAAGAGAAAGGTCTCATTAATCTAATGTACTTAGATCACTTCTTTCTTAGATTAAATACATTCATGGGATTCCCTTATTGCTTAAACACGTAATACAATAAATATTGATTAACAATAAGCTTTGCCCTTCATTAAACATATAATAGTTTAACACAATAAGTATTCCAAAATCTATTACATCAAATGAGTGGCTTTGTGGGCATACTTCCAACAATCTCCCATTTGCACTCAAAGCTACCTTCCTATGTATCTAATACCCATCTTTTCCATATGGCGATCAAGTTGGATTTGAGACATTAGCTTCGTTAGTGGATCTGCTATGTTATCGGCTAAGGCAACCTTGAGGATGTTGACTTTCCCTTCGACAACATATCTTCTAATGATATTAAAGCATTTGTCAAAATGCTTGTTCTTTTTATGAGCCTTGGGTTCCTTGGCTTGAGATATCGCCCCACTATTATCACAGTACAAAGTTACTGGTGATGTAATGGTTGGAACCACTCTAAGTTCAGTGATGAACTTCTTCATCTAGAACGCTTCTTTGCCGACTTCAGCTATAATGACATATTCTGCCTCCGTCGTGAATCATTAACTACATCTTGTTTCTTTCTTTTCCAGCTGACAGCCATACTATTCAGAGTGAACACATACCCGGAGTTGGAACTTCTATCATCAACGTCACATTGGAAATCTGCGTCTGTATAGGCTTACACTCGCAACTCTGTCACTTCTCCATAAATGAGGAACATGTCCTTAGTTCTTCTTTAAGTACTTAAGGACCGTCTTAACAACTACCCGATGTTCTGATCCTGGGTTAGATTGATATCAACTAGTAATGCTCAAAGCATATGCGATATCAGGCCTTGTGCATATCATGGCATACATGAGACTTCTTATCGCAGAAGCATAAGGAGTCCTACTCATCTGCCGTATTTTTTCAGGAGTTTTCGGTCTCATGGACTTAGAAAGGTGAATTCCATGTCTCACTAGAAGAAGACCTTTCTTAGATTATTCCATTTGGAACCTACTTAGCACCTTATCTATATACATAGGTTGGGATAATCCAATTAATTTTCTAGATTTATCATGAAAGAGCTTTATCCTCAATACATAAGATGCATTTCCTAAATCTTTTATATGGAAGGTTTTGGACAACCATACTTTTACAGAAGAAAGCACTGCAGTGTCATTCCCGAATAGTAATATGTCATCTACATATAAGACTAGGAATACAACTACATCCCCAACGACCTTTTGATAAACACAATTGTCGTCTTCATTTTGAGTAAAACCAAACGATTTAATTTCAGTGTCAAAACAAATGTTCCAGCTCCTGGAGGCTTGCTTAAGTCCATAAATAGACCTCTGAAGCTTGCATACCTTAGTCTTTTTCAGACTTGGACATGAAACCTTCGGGTTGAGTCATATAGAGCTCTTCCTCTAGGTCGTCATACAAAAAGGTCGTCTTCACGTCCATTTGCCATATCTCATAATCATGGTACGTAGCTGTAACAACGATTATTCATGTGATGAACGAGATAAGAACACGTGTACAAAATAATATTTTGTATTAATTTTGGGGTTACAATCTCTTTTACAATTTGACTGTCTGATTCTATCTTCGTAAGGTGTAGATTTGTGGATGGGTTGTCAATCCAAATGGCCGTCAGGGCTTAATCTTAAGATGAACGAGGATGAACGGATTTTCAAGGGCCTTCGGGGCTTGATCTTGATGAACAAGGATGAACGTATCTTCAAGGACCTTTGGGGCATGATCTTGATGAATAATGAACAGATCTTCAAAAGCCTTCGGGGTCTGATCTTGATGAATAGTTATGTGGGTTTCTTCAAGGATTTGATGAAGAACGAAGAGTGCTTTCTTGATCCTTCTGAATTCTTGGGAATTTGGGCTGTTGGATGCTTCAAAGCTTTAAAGTTCATAGCTTCAAGGGTTTGGGAATTCTCTTCCAATTTAGGAGTAGAGAAATGTATATGTTAATTCCCCCTTTGATCCCTTGATGGACAAGCCTATTAATAGACTTTGAGGATGAACCACCACCATCTTTTCTTTTTTGGTGAAGTAAGTGGATGATGTAGGTGAAATGAGTGGAGGTTGTAGGTGAAGTAAGTGTATGATGTGACATCCCGCCCCGGAATTATCGAAACGTGCTTGCGAAATGACATTTTTGCCCTTATTTCGTTTCGTTATTCTGGTTGGTGGGTGGTGTGGTGTTGGCATGTGTTTGGAACCACACACACAGACACTGTCTCTCTCTCTCTCTCTCTCCTTCTGTCTTCTCTCTCTGTCTCTCCCGTGCTCCCTTCCTCCCTTCTCCATTGAAACTGTACGGACACACACATAACCATACCAAACCTTGCAGATCAAGGGAACCAAGCATACCATTGAACTCGTGAGGTCGAGGCGAGCACATCCATACTATTTTCAGGTAAGAAAACCAACATTTTCACGTCGATTCGAAGTGGTCCGACTTGGGTACTGTTCATGCAAACTTAATCTAGTTAGTTTTTGGACTTTTGAAGCTTGTAGATGTGTTGGTGAGGTCCCAAGGAGCTTGGGAGTGCATCGTTGGACGGTTTTGGACGTCGGAACCAAGAACTGTAAGTTTGGCCGAATTTTCATGTTTTTGAAAAGTTTGTTTCCGTTGTGTTTAGGCCCTAAAACTTGTCCAACGTGGTAGATTATGTTTAGGGCTTCATTTTGGTATAAATTACGTGAAAAATGGATGAAAAACGATGGAGATTAGTGAGTTTAAAGTTTTCCCAGTTTTCCAGCGACCGGAGTCCGGCGAGGGTAGGCCGGAGAAGAAACAGGATTATTCCGTTAATTTTAACGGAATATTCCTAACGGTAGTAATGGTATCCGGTTAATTCTAACGGAATATTCCTGACGGCATCAATTGACACTGTCAGTGTGCATGGCACGTGGCCGCGCGTGGGGGCGCGTAGGTCCGTGCCTATTTTGGCGCGTGGGGGCGCGTGAGAGGTCCAAAAATTATTTTAAAAATATGGTTGTGTTCCTGAGGTTGTGTAGAGCACGTTGGTATATTCATTTGTCCAATTTGAGCAATGTATGAGAAGTTATTACGAGAAGTTGGTTATGTGCTTTAAAGTTAACGTTTTTATAGTTATTTCGCATATAGGTGACACGTACCCTGAGGACGAGCGTTCGCACTCGAGGCAGGGGGGCTACGACCCTTCCACTTATCAGTGAGTGGGCTTTTGTTTTCCGTATATACCTATATACATTTCTATTCCCAGAAATTGATTAAAAAGGGTTATTTATTTTATGCCATGCACTTTATTGTTATCGTTTATGCATCATCACATGCATTAATAGCGGCTTGCATATACATATACATATTGGGTGCTGTGGACGCACAGGTAGGTGCCAGGTAAGTGGTATTCATATTTACATTCAGTAGTGGTTTGAGATGATTAGAGAGCTCATAACCTGCACCCTCGGTGTTAGTGCTCCCGCCCAGAGTAGGGCACAGTCCTTCACGTGATGTTCACCTCCCGCACCACACGCTCAGCTTGGATCCAAGTTAGGTGCACAGGCCTGTCGTACAGACCACATAAGGTGGTTCCGACTCGTAGGTGACCCGCGATTATTCGCACAGCCTTCACGTGATCGTAGCACTAGAGCGTATATATATGTTACACCCAGGCCTGTCGTACAGACCACTTTAGGTGGTTCCGACTCGTGGGCAGGTTCAGTTATTGAGTTTTGAGATTTTAGCTCTATATGCAGCCGTACAGGTCACGTTAGGTGACTCCGGCTGCCAGATGTTATATTATTGATATGATTCATACCTGAGCACATACATTTCTTTATGAGGCTTTGACATGGCATAGTTGAACATGATTGGCATACCCTTGAGCATGATTGGCATATTTATACTTACGTATATATGATTATTTTCTGGGAAGTATACAGGTTTTACGGCGAGGGGTTAGAATATATTTTGCTAAATGGTTTTCAAAGAGCTTTGTTTTTGCCCACTCACGCTTTTGTTTTGCGCCGCTCCAGGTTCTAGTTGATTAGCAGTTTCGGTGGTTTTCCCAGAGGATTCTCCCGGCTTTTCTGACAGATACTCACCAGCGTAGGGTCACCTTCGGGTGTACTTTTGTCGCAACTTTCTTTTGGACTGCTGTAGACCTGCTCTGGAATTGTCTTTCACTTACGCTAGCACTTGTTTAGTACTTTGTATGCTAGTTTGTAATTATTCGTACTTTTATATTATTACTTTATTAGCTTCCGCACGTGCACATGGCTACGTCACCTTCGTGTGACGGCCAGCACGCTCCGACCTCGGTCGGGGTGTGTCATATGATGTAGGTGAAATGAGTGGAGATTGTAGGTGAAGTAAGTGGATAATGGAGGTGAAATAAGTGGAGGTTGTAGAGGAAGTAAGTGTATGATGTAGGTGAAATGAATGGAGGTTGTAATTTTAATGCATTGGTCAACATTTATTTCACCGAAATTTTGATGTCTACAAAAACACCCACTTCAAGGCGCATTGTATACATGTGCTTGTCACATGTAGGAGATGCATCTTGAAGTCCCTTAATGTAGATGTCGATCCAAGGGCTTTCAAAGCTTGATCTTGAAATGGACTGGAAATTTCTTCAAGAGCCACTAAGACTTGATTTTGAATTGGGTTGAAAGTTTTCTTCAAGTGTCGTTGAGGCTTGTTCTTGAATTTTGTTTGAAATTTCTTCAAGGGCCGTCGAGGCTTGATCTTGAATGAAATTGGACCACAAGGACCTTCACGTGGTATATGATCTTTGGCTTTGGTAGTGGATGAATCGGCACGTATTTCGTTGCACTTGTTGACTTTCCACATCTTTGATCTTGTACTGGGTTAGAGGATTTTCTAGTTTCCTCCAATTGTTGACTTTCCACATGCTTATTCTTGAACTGGGCTGAGGGGTTTCTTCTGCCAGACTTGCACCAAATGTCTGAATTTACTCCTTTTATGTGGAGCTAAATTTGATTCAATGGTGGTGGACACTTGATTTTGAATCGAACTTGTGATTTCTTCAAGAGCCATTGAGGCTTCTTGAGCTCTTCGATTAGAGCAACGAGTCGAGCTTGGATTTGATTTAGACTCATCCATTTGGATTATGTGGTTCTGTAGAGAAGGGCATTGTGTTATAGTGATTTTTTACAGGTCATTATGTTGCACTCTGCTCTGCTTGTTTCTTTTGCATAGTAGAAGTGGTGCGCAACCTTTTGCATTTAAATGGTCCTTTAGAGCATCACTTCTCAGCAACTCATCTATGCTTGGTAGCTTCAATGTAAAGAGACAACATCATATCAACTGTCCTTGGAGTATCCGTTGAGGTAATTCGAGACCCACCAACAGTTGAAGACAAGCACTCGAGAGCAATGCTAGGCAAGCAACCAAGCAAAGGTTATGGATAATTAGTTCCAAATCGGAAGTTTGATTTCAGGTTCTGACTTATTGCTTTCTTTCTCCTTATCTTCGAAGCAAGAACAAGGGCAAAAGAAAAGACAGGGAAAAAACATAATATGAGATACCTTTGCTTTCAACCTTGATAATGTGAGATACTTTTGCTTTTAAAGAAGTAGCGGATGAATCAGCATATGTATTTGTTGCGCTTGTCTCCACATGCTTCGATGTGTCATTTTTGTTTGCCTTATCTGTTCTCCATGCATTTGATATCTTATCTGGAAGTACATCAACAGTTGAAGATGAGTGCTCGAAAGCGATGCTAGGTAAGCAATCAGGGAAGGGGATCCAGGTAGTCGGTTCCTGACAGGAAGCTTGATTCCCAGTGCCGACTGATCACTCTCTGATAGGAGCATATTTATGCGACTTAAATGGCTTGTTCTCGTACATTTACGTTATGTTTCTTTAGTTATTTTAGTACTTTAAGCTATTTTCGTGTGTTTGTAGGTCCAAAGGGCTAAAGGAGCAAAAAGATGCATTTTGGAGACTTTTGGAGCACTTTTGGGCTAAGGACGGATAGCTTATGCTTGAAGCCAAAGTGTTGGACGAAATTGAAGACCTAATTGGAGCCAAAGTGTTGGAACCTTGTTCTCTTTAGTTTTAGGACATTTAAACCTTTCCTAATCCCAATCATGCCATGCATAACACACATCCATTCTAACACATTGTCATTGCACATGCATTTCCTTCATTAGTTAACCCACATGCACTTATCACTTATCATCACCACATATCATATCACTTAATCACTTATCACTTATCATCACCACTTAACCACTTATCATATCATAACCACATATCATATCACTTATCACTTATCACTTAACATATCATCCACCTACTTCACCTACAACATCCATCCACTTCACCTACAACATCCATCCACTTCACCTACAACATCCACCTACTTCACCTACAACATCCACCTACTTCACCTACAACATCCACTTCACCTACAACATCCACCTACTTCACCTACAACATCCACCTACTTCACCTACAAATGACATAGCCATATGTTCCCTCCACTACTCCTATAAATACCCTTGCATTCATTCATTCATGGACATCTCATTTCATACACAACACACCACAAACACATCCCTTTCTCTCTTAGCCGTGAGTCTCCCTTAGAATCCAAAAACCATCTTTCCATTTCCATCACTCCTCACTCCATTCCACACTTCCATTCCCCTAAACCAACTATCCTTAGACCTTATGCTACAATAAAGAGGAAGAGAAGAGGGCCTAAACGTTCATACAATTCAAGTTTGAGTTGTTGGAATGTTTAGGTGTTTCTTTGATTTCAATGTTTAATTTTAATTCTCTTTGTTTTGTATGAGGAACTAAACCCCCCTTAGCTAGGGGGTGATTCGAAATATATGTTTATGCTTGCATTTTGATTTGATTACTTCTAATTGCATTTCATAAGTTGTTGATTCAATTTGTTTAACCGTTTGATTGATAACTTATTTATGTATGTTTATTAAGAATGCGCGCTTAATTTTCATGCATGAATATGACGCTAGAATATAAGTGATTTTCACCTAATCGTTATGAACTTATATTCACAAGTAGTGGAGGTTGCTTATAAACAATCGCGTTAAATGAATTCTTGGCACGAGTTTCATGCTCATCATAGTAACGAATGCCTCGTCAACACTTATAGTTTTCATAATGCTTAATGATCTTTGATTGTATCTTTATTGTGCTGTTCACGTAAAGGACTTTTGGAGAATGTTGTGAATTGCGTTGCGCTAACCCATCCAATTCATTAACTTAAGGAAAACTTGACGGTTAATTTAAGCGGACCTAATTAACCCGGGGTGATGAGTTTCATAATTTATCGAAAGATCAACTGGAAATCTTTTTATTATGCAAGTGTAACATATGTGGAGATGACCCCCTTAGCTATTCTATCATCCATTCATTCCATTTCATCAATTTCATATTTACATTCTGTCTAGTTTATTTAACTTGTTTCGTTATTTCAATTTTCGTATAAACTTAAATCCCCCTTTACTTTAATGTCAATTTAGTTAGAAATCATTTTAGTTTGTGTTTTTAAAAGCATTTTGAGTCTTTGGTTTGTCTTAGTGTTTTAAAGTTTAGTTTTACATTCTTTGAGTCTAGTTTAGTGTTTTATATTGTGTTTTTACGTTTTTGAGTCAAATCCAAGTGATTAACAATCCCTACTAATCCCCGGTCCAGAACGATCCCTACTTATACATATACTATAATTTGACGAAAAGAGGGTTTAATTTGTGCGCGTATAAAACTCGCATCAAATTTTGGCGCCGTTGCCGGGGACTAGAAAATTTGCTAATCCCTTGGATTGTTTGTTTCTGTATTGTCTTTTAGATTTAGTTTTTTTATTTGTGTTTTGTTTGTTAAGAACAACATGGCACTTGATAACGCTTCTCTTTTGTCACAGCTCATGGAAAGGTCCCAAATGCAAAGAGTTGATATATTTAATCTTCAATCAAGGAATAACGTGTTTTCCAATACTTACAATTCGAATTGGAGTGATCATTCAAACTCTATGTGGTGGGAACCTCAAAATGATCAACAAGGAGGATATTGGCAGCCACCACAACCTCATATTCAATATGCCCAACCAAATTTAAGTTCGTCAATAAATTATAATCAAAAGCTTGATGAATTAATTTGTTTGGTGCAGGGCTTACAAAATCAAGACAATGAGGCTCAACAAGAAGGATATTGGCAGCCGTATGAGGAGTTCTATTCAATGCCTATGCAGCCACCACAACCTGCCCAAAGTAATGTAGGTAATTCAAATGATAATGATACGATTTTTCAATTACTTACTACTCTGGAAAAGCAAATTGGGCAGATAGCGGAGTTCGAAGGACAATTTTGCGACCAAGGCAAACTCCCTAGTTCAACCATTGTAAATCCGAAGGGAGAATTTGAAGCACCTTTGCCGGAAGCACTTATTGCTCCTACGCCATCTAATTCAAGTAAGGTTGTTCCAATTAGTTCTAACCCCATTCCACCTAATATCCCTATTCCTTGCAGGTTCATGAATTCCAAGGAAGAAGAAAGTGAAAAAGACATCTTGGAAGACCTTCCAAAGGTGCAAAGTAGGGAATTTCATGAATTCATCAAAGAGGATATACTTGAGACAACAATGCCCAAAGAAGTTGAATTTGATGACATTGGACAAGTCATAACCATCACATGCAATCTGGCCAAGTCCAATATCCCTGAAACTTTCAAAGGAGTGGTGTTTGTCATTGAGTTCTTGTCAGACAAAACAAGTAAGTCATTTTTTTCAAATTCCATTACATTTTATACTAACTTGTTGTTTTTTATGAATCAGGCACCTACATTAGAATTCAAACCAATGCCGGTTCACTTCAAGTATCACCTTCCATTCAAGGACCAATTCCATGCCGTTTGATTTTATTTATGTTAATAAAAAAAAAAAAAAAAAAAAAAAAGATACTAAACATGGAGAAAGGTGGAGCTTCACAAAGGTTGTTTGCGTGAAGCCCCACTACGAGGCGCAGAAGCAGAAGGCGCAGAAGCGGGAGGCATAGAAGCAGGAGGCATCGGAGCGGAAGCCATCGGAGCGGGAGGCATCGGAGCTAGAGCATTCCAGGCCTCAATACTTGGCCAAGCGCTGGATGACCCAGGAAAAAGGTGCCTCTGGAGATAAGACGCAAGCCTTTGACGGTCATTGTGAATTCGACCCTCAGATTCTTGCAGCTCATCAAGCTTCCTCTTCATGCCCGCCGAATAGTTATTTGCAAGCACATGCAAACTTCTATTCTCGTACTTAAGCTGCTTGATTTCCTGCTTAAGACTTTCCACCTCTGCCATCAACGATTCCACTTGGCGGGACCGAGCAAGCAGGCGTAGGCCCATATTGGACACAGAGTTCGCACACTGAACACTAAGTGCGAGGGACTCTTGAACGGCCAACTCATCGGACCGTCCTGACAGCAGCCTACTATCTTTTGGAGTGAGGAGGTTCCTAGCTACTATTGTAGCTGTTGTGGCGTCCTGCATCACAGAGTCTTCACCTGAAAGAGGACCGTTAGAAGATAAAAAAGAAGGACGCCATACATTACCTTGACGGGGCGCAACCGGATCGCTGCTAAGACTCAAATCTAAGCTAAGGTTCGATGAGTTTGCCATTTTTTTCAAAAGTGTTCAAAGAGAATGGGTGGATGGAGTTAAATTTCGAAGGGCCGGAGACGATTTTCAAGAATGGGAGATCTTCAGAGTGTGTATGTTGGGGGTGATCAATAGCTCTATAAAAAGCCAAGGCGACGCGTCCACCGTTTCAAAGAGCCGGATTTTCCGGCGTAAGTTAGGCGACGCTCCCTCGGCTTTTCAGAAAACGCGTTCAACTTTGTCAAAAGATTTCTGACAAAGCTGAAAACACGTGGAGGCCATCATCGCAACTACACATCTTTAGCCGACAAGCGCAAAGTTCGGCGACGCTTTCTCTGCTTTTCAGAAGACGCGTGCAGCTTTGTCAAAAGGAGCCGCATCTGCACTACCACGTGTCGTTCAGAAATCGAAGGGGCGCCTGCTCAGAAATCGAAGAGGCGTATTCAAAGATCAAAGAGGCGCCACTATTTCAAAAAGCCGGATTTGCGGGATCAAAACGTTTGTCGACAAGGGTAAAAAGTACCACCACTTGATATTATCTCTATATATGTCGACCTTCGTCTTTTATGGCAGGGCAAACCTGAAGAAAATGCCCACCTCTCTCTCACCTCTGAGGGCGCACTCCCAGCAAAGCCTTTCAAAATACTCAATTCTTTCTTCTTCCCCAAAGATGATACCAGATGCCTGGAGTACAGATGACCCAGGAGGAAACAGCACAACAAATACATGTGCTGATTCATTCACCGCTTCTTCAAAAGCAAAGGTATCTCATATCATCAAGGTCAAAAGCAAAAGTATCTCATATCATGCTCTTTCCCTGTCTTTTTCTTTGTCCTTGTTCTTACTCGCATGGCAAAGTAAAAGAAGCAATCAGCCGGCACTTGGAGTCAGTCTTCCAATCTGGAGCCAACTGCCTGAAATCTATTCCTGATTGCTTACCTAGCGTTGCTCTCGAGTAGTCATCTTCAACGGTTGATACACTTCCGGAGAATGGACCACTTCTGAAAAGGGGAGCGAGTAAGGCAAGTGAAAATGATACATTGAAGCATGTGGAGACAAACATAGGCTGAGTTATCCTCCAACCCTTTTCAATACGAATTGGAAAGATTGAACAAAGAAACAGACCAAAGGGGTAAGCTCAGACCTTCGGGGGAGACCAAAAGAACCATCCTGCTGCCCAGTTCAAGAAGTAGCACAAAGGAAAATCAACGGTGGGCAGAAACCAGTTTAAGAGTATGCCTGTGGAATCACAAAGATCAAAGCCTCAATGCAATTACCAAGGAGAAGATGGAATTTACACTCTATAACCAGATTTGCGTCTCTAAACTCTTCTCTTTGTTAATTACATTATGCCATGTTTAGTATGTTTAGTTGCTTTTTGTGTGTTTACTTATGTTTTGTGTGAACCATATGCTTAAAACATTGAGGACAATGTTTGATTTAAGTGTGGGGGGGTAACTAAGTATATTTAATGCAAATTCGTGGGATTTTATCACCCATATCTTCAAATGTTGTTCCTTGCTGTTTTAAGGTGTTTTTAAGTTGTTTTAGAGTGTTTTAGTATGTTTTGTTTTTATAACTCCGAAAATCACATAAAAATTTGCATTAACATGTTTTAAAAAAAGCCTAAAAAGAGTGTTTTGAGTTGTTTTTGTGTGTTTGTGTCTTAGGGTACCTTCCAACACAATGATAAGGATTTGGTTTATAATTGCATGACGGTTAGAAAGAGTTATAAACATAGAGAAAAGTTTGATTTACTCTTGGTATATGCTTGGTTATGGTTATAATGTATGACTTCACATGCAATCATAAAAGAAAAAAATTCGTTTTTGTAACATGCTTGAAGGAAGGAACTCAAACAAACGCTACAACCCTGAGAGACTTGAGCCTATAACGTTCTTTGGAGAGTATAATCTGTGATTTCTTGTTTTCTAAAGTCGTTGCATGATCTCATTATTCTTTGCTTGGTTACTACTTAGAAGGCGTTTCATCATATAGTTCCAAATGCTAGA
Organism: Pyrus x bretschneideri; assembly: GCF_019419815.1. Taxonomy (NCBI): domain Eukaryota; kingdom Viridiplantae; phylum Streptophyta; class Magnoliopsida; order Rosales; family Rosaceae; genus Pyrus; species Pyrus x bretschneideri. Next base: position 33,187 of record NW_025999522.1, on the reverse strand, counting down.
ACTCATGCCCATTTCATTCAAAGCATGTTATTGATTTGCATAACACATATTCAAGAAGAAGTTGTGTAGTGACCACCACCATAGCCAAATAGCCTTACTTCCCATACTTCGTATATGTTGTAAGTTTTAACCCCGTTGAGCCTTGTTTAGCCTTTATTCTTTGTTTACCCACATTTTCCTCACCTAGCCTAGTTTAGGACAATCCCCACCCTTGTTCTTAAAAGATAGTGAGCATGACTTAATTGAATTCCTTTTGAGTTACATTATGAAAGAAAATAAGTGTGGGGGAGAGAATGTTTAAGTGTTGATGTTTTGAGATTCAAAAGAAAAGAAAAAAAAAAAAAAAAAAAAAAAAAAAAAAAAAAAAAAAGAGAAAAGAAAAAAATGAAAGAATAAGTGATTGAAGAAAGGTTCCAAAACACCAATTCTGGGTGTAAATTGTCTAAACTCTCCCTTTTTGTTCAAAAGTTGAGTTTTCATTCAAAAGTGAATTCTAAGTTGATTCAAATGCTTTGCTCACTATTTCTTTAAAAACCTTTGTTTTCCATATCCCTTCTTTGTTATCCACATACCCCAAGCCCCGTTACAACCCTTGACTTCTATCTTGAGTGTTGTGTATTTCAATTTGTGGAGTTTGAACTTGGTATGGGCTTATGGTGTCACTGGTTCTCGCGTCTAAGTAGTAGCATTCCATTCATGAGATCATATCTAAACATGCTTATTAACTCCAGAAATTGCTTCCTTTGAAATACATATATGTGAGTGTTCGTTTTTATGTTTACATCAATCTTCTCACATATAACTAGTTTAGGGTGTGTAGTCAGAAAATCTGAGTGAAAATTGAGTACATATCTTTTAAGGAATTGAGCAAATTCTCTAAAGGCATGTTACTACATTTGAAATGTGTTTTAATTGCTTAATTGTGAACTAGTATGTGGTGACTATGATTAAGAATGTACTTAAGTGTAAAGATGGCTCAAATCTGTGAGAATAATGATTTTTAACTTGTCATGTGCATTGGAAGTCCCTGATACGATTGTTGGAAGGTGTAGGTTGTGTTTTGTTCTTTTTGTTTTGTTTTTCTGTTTTGCTCGAGGACTAGCAAAAGCTAAGTGTGGGGGTATTTGATAGGAGCATATTTATGCGACTTAAATGGCTTGTTCTCGTACATTTACGTTATGTTTCTTTAGTTATTTTAGTACTTTAAGCTATTTTCGTGTGTTTGTAGGTCCAAAGGGCTAAAGGAGCAAAAAGATGCATTTTGGAGACTTTTGGAGCACTTTTGGGCTAAGGACGGATAGCTTATGCTTGAAGCCAAAGTGTTGGACGAAATTGAAGACCTAATTGGAGCCAAAGTGTTGGAACCTTGTTCTCTTTAGTTTTAGGACATTTAAACCTTTCCTAATCCCAATCATGCCATGCATAACACACATCCATTCTAACACATTGTCATTGCACATGCATTTCCTTCATTAGTTAACCCACATGCACTTATCACTTATCATCACCACATATCATATCACTTAATCACTTATCACTTATCATCACCACTTAACCACTTATCATATCATAACCACATATCATATCACTTATCACTTATCACTTAACATATCATCCACCTACTTCACCTACAACATCCATCCACTTCACCTACAACATCCACCTACTTCACCTACAACATCCACCTACTTCACCTACAACATCCACCTACTTCACCTACAACATCCACCTACTTCACCTACAAATGACATAGCCATATGTTCCCTCCACTACTCCTATAAATACCCTTGCATTCATTCATTCATGGACATCTCATTTCATACACAACACACCACAAACACATCCCTTTCTCTCTTAGCCGTGAGTCTCCCTTAGAATCCAAAAACCATCTTTCCATTTCCATCACTCCTCACTCCATTCCACACTTCCATTCCCCCAAACCAACTATCCTTAGACCTTATGCTACAATAAAGAGGAAGAGAAGAGGGCCTAAACGTTCATACAATTCAAGTTTGAGTTGTTGGAATGTTTAGGTGTTTCTTTGATTTCAATGTTTAATTTTAATTCTCTTTGTTTTGTATGAGGAACTAAACCCCCCTTAGCTAGGGGGTGATTCGAAATATATGTTTATGCTTGCATTTTGATTTGATTACTTCTAATTGCATTTCATAAGTTGTTGATTCAATTTGTTTAACCGTTTGATTGATAACTTATTTATGTATGTTTATTAAGAATGCGCGCTTAATTTTCATGCATGAATATGACGCTAGAATATAAGTGATTTTCACCTAATCGTTATGAACTTATATTCACAAGTAGTGGAGGTTGCTTATAAACAATCGCGTTAAATGAATTCTTGGCACGAGTTTCATGCTCATCATAGTAACGAATGCCTCGTCAACACTTATAGTTTTCATAATGCTTAATGATCTTTGATTGTATCTTTATTGTGCTGTTCACGTAAAGGACTTTTGGAGAATGTTGTGAATTGCGTTGCGCTAACCCATCCAATTCATTAACTTAAGGAAAACTTGACGGTTAATTTAAGCGGACCTAATTAACCCGGGGTGATGAGTTTCATAATTTATCGAAAGATCAACTGGAAATCTTTTTATTATGCAAGTGTAACATATGTGGAGATGACCCCCTTAGCTATTCTATCATCCATTCATTCCATTTCATCAATTTCATATTTACATTCTGTCTAGTTTATTTAACTTGTTTCGTTATTTCAATTTTCGTATAAACTTAAATCCCCCTTTACTTTAATGTCAATTTAGTTAGAAATCATTTTAGTTTGTGTTTTTAAAAGCATTTTGAGTCTTTGGTTTGTCTTAGTGTTTTAAAGTTTAGTTTTACATTCTTTGAGTCTAGTTTAGTGTTTTATATTGTGTTTTTACGTTTTTGAGTCAAATCCAAGTGATTAACAATCCCTCCTAATCCCCGGTCCAGAACGATCCCTACTTATACATATACTATAATTTGACGAAAAGAGGGTTTAATTTGTGCGCGTATAAAACTCGCATCACTCTCTTTCTCCTTGTCCTGCAGGGAAGAACAAGAACAAAGAAAAGGGCAGGGAGAAGGCATGCTATGAGATACTTTTGGTTTCGACCCTGATGATATAATATACGTTTGCTCTGGTGTGACCTGGTTGAAGAGGTGTTTTCAAGGGGGAAAAAACTGAGTATGTTGAGAGGTTTAGTTGTCGATGCATTCTTGGCAAGGAATAAGAGTCAGGTGTTTTGGAAATGTGTCTTGCCATGGAGGATGAAGGTTGACATATATAGGGATTTTCGAATAGCAAGTGGTGGTGCGGGTGCGGCCTTGTCACCCACGCTTGTCGGCAAAAGTGTTGTAGTTGGAATAGTGAATTTCACGCGTTTTCAACTTTGTCAGAGATCTTTGACAAAGTTGCACGTGTTATCTGACAAGTTGAGGTCACGTTTGAAAAGTGTTGATGGATTTTATGTAGGAAAATCAGGCTTTTGAAATTCTGAGAGTGGTGTTTCTTCGATTTTTGAATTGGTGGCTGCGTTGCCTTTCCTTTTACAGAGGTATCGATCAGATCCAACATGCACACTTTGAAGATTGCCCGCTCGTGAAAATTGTCTCTGGTGTATTTCTGAGATTTTACTCCATCCAACCCTTTTCTTTTACCATTTTTTTTTTTTTGAAAATGGCCTACCTGTTTAACATTTGCTTAGATTTGAGTCTCAGAAGCGATACAGGCGCACCGCGTCAAGGTAATATATGGTGCCCATCCTTCTTATCTTCGAATGGCCTTCTTACAGTTGAAGACTCCGTGATGAGGGATGCAACAACGACTACGGTAGTCCAATGAGTTGGCTGTCCAAGACTCCCTGAGTTGGTTGTCCAAGACTCCCTGGCTCTCAGTGTCCAATACGCGGGCTCTGTGTCTAATATGGGTCAACGTCTACTTGCTCGAACTCACCAAGTTGAATCAATGACGACCAACGTTGCAAATCTTAAACAAGAGATCAGACAGCTTAAGTACGATAATAGAGATTGGCACATGCTTGCAAACAATTATTTGACGAGCATGAAGAGAAAGCTTGATCAGCTGCAGGACTTCGAAGGTCGAATTCAAAGTGACCATCAGAGGTTTGTGGCTGTACTCCAGAGGCACATTTTGCCTTCGTCATCTGGAGTTCAACCAAGTATTGAGGCTCCGAATAATCAAACTTTATTGCCTCTTCTTCCTGGAGTTCTGCCAAGTACTGTGGCGGCACGTAAGCAACTTTTGTGAAAGCTTCGCTTTGTTTCCTCTTTTTCTTTTTTCTTTTTTTTTTTCTCTTTTTTCTTTTTTTTTATTTTTTTTTATTTTTTTTGTATTTGTAATTTCTCGGAGATATCAATAGACATGCTTCATTTCATTCAGTGTATTGTGCTAAATACCATAGAGCATATATTTCACTAAGATGTGTTACTTCCCTTTTTATTTACTTATTATTTATTTTTTTAGTGCCTGATGCACCATCCTTCCCCTACTTTCTACTTTTCAATAATTATGTTGCCATCGCCCCTTTTCTTTTTTTCTTCTTGACTTGCTAATAGGAGCATGTAATTGTGAGTGGTTTCAAGATGGCACGGCTGGGTTCCTTGATGGGTGTTTGAATTTGCATAGGATATCATTCCTCTTTAGAAAAATATGAGCTTCACCTTTGAATTGGCACACAAGAACTCATGTCAAATGTGTTAATAGGTCACTTTTGAACACGTACCTTTGTCCTGCAGCTTAATCCCACCCAAAACCTGTCACATGGTGCCGTGCGCCATTCCCGATGAAGTCGAGGAACTTTCCAGAGGTGACGCCACAGTGTTTTGGTCCATTTCATTGCCACAGTGTTTGACAATGAAGTCGAGGAACTTTCCAGAGGTGACGCCAAATGCACACTTTAACGGGTTCATCTTGACCGCCACATCATCTATGTAACATTCTACGTTTTTGTGTAGCATGTCATTGAAGATTTTCTACATTGCGCATTGATATGTAGCTCCAGCATTCTTCATACCAAAGGGCATCACCTTGTAGCAGTAAATACCTTTTGGAGTGCAAAAGGCTATTAATTCTTCGTCTTCAAGAGCCATGCCAATTTGATTGTATCCAGAAGAGCCATCCATGAATGACAGTGCCTCGTGGCCAGTGGCTACGTCTACCATGATTTCGATGATTGGTAAGGGGAAGTCATCCTTTGGGCAAGCATCGTTGAGGTCCCGGAAGTCTATGCAAACACGTATTTGTCCAAATTTCTTAAAGACAATGACGATGTTGGAGATCTACTTAAGGTATTGCACCTCTCGAATGAAGCCTGATTCGATTAGCCTGTCAATCTCGGCCTCAATTTACAGGATAAGCTCGGATCGATAACGTATTTGAGTTTGCTTTATCGGTCACGTTCCAAGCTTAACTGCAAGATGATGCACAGCGATGATAAGGTCAAGGCTAGGCATTTCTTTGTAGGTCCAAGCAAAAATGTCTTTATACTTTAATAGCAACTGGTTATACTCCTCTATCTCGTCCGCACTTAATAGTGCACTTACGAAGATAAACTTCGATTCCTCGCTTGTGCCTAAGTTGAGTTCTTTGAGATCATCAACTGTGGCTTGCCCCCATCTTCGAGCTGTGGTGGCACAGCAGTAACATCTTTCTCGATGATTTCGTCTTCTTTACTTTCTTCGATCATGATGTGAAAGACATCTTGGTCCTCCTCTTCAGTGTTATCCTCTCAAGCTTGTTGGCATGAAGATTGTCTAGTATGGATAATGGTACACCTTCTTACTTTCAGTGATCCATTTGTGTCAACCTCTAAGATTGCTTGGCGCTTCATCCTTGAAGGAATCGAGCTTCGAATGTCGCCTTTTTCTGCTAGCCCGTCAAGCTTTTATTCCTTTGGCATTGTCTCCCTCTTTCTATAAGGTTTCTTATTGTCTTCAAGTCTTTCCAAAGCTGACCGATGTGGAGAAAAGCTAGCATGTTGCTTTGTTTCTTAGGTTTTGACAACCTTTTGAAAACAGAGCTTTGGGATGTTAACGCATTAAGCCTTTTACAAACGGAGGTTTGGTCTTGACCACCAATGCGATTAAGTGCCAAAATTTTGGGCCTTGAACGATTCATCCTATAAAAAACTGACGTTTGAGGGGAAACTTAAGCTTTTCTTGATCTTGTTCAATGCTCACGCTGATGTGTTGAGTGCTAGCATTCGCTTTGCTTGAAATCTTCACGGGTGCTTTTAGTGTGAAGCCGAGTCTGATAGGAGCATATTCATGCGACTTAAATGGCTTGTTCTCGTGCATTTACGTTATGTTTCTCTCGTTATTTTAGTCCTTTATGCTTCTTTTGTGTGTTTTTAGGTTCTAAGGGCCTAGGGAGCAAGAAAGTGCATTTTGAGGCCATTTGGAGCATTTTTGGGCATGGATTGGATAGCTTATCCATGGAGCCAAGAGGATGGACGAATTTGAAGGCCTTGTATGCACTTGAAGACACAAAACAATGGCCCTAACCCAATTACATTCACCTTGCCTTGGGCTTAACACAAACACCATTCCTTGCCATGCAAGGGGGAGCAATTTGGGTCCATTTCATGTACTTAAACTCTAGCCCAATCCACAATCACTTCAAAGCCATGCAAAACCTTTCAACACCCTTTAATCTTCCCCCTTTAAGTTATGATTTTATTTCCTAACCCTACATGCATTATTTATTAGTATCTTTACAAGACATTATCATTGCATAACATTCCATTTCCACCTCTTTCCCACCTAATTCACATGCCTTCATTCATTCTTTATTCCACTTACACTCATCATCACACACCTTAGCAATCAACACATGTAATCACATGCATCACAACCACAAAGAACCATCCCCAAAACACTTTGCCGTGAGTTCCCACTCCCATTTCCAGCTTTTCATAACTTTTCCTAGTTGTTTTATTACATACATTCCCCCTTCATTATTCCAAACACATGCACCCATAATCATTCATCCCCTCCTAGCTGCAATATTCCCTCTTTTGTTCCCCCATTTCACCTATAAATAAGCATCCAACACTCCTCAAAATTCACTTACTCTTCCATACACATTTTCAGTTACAAACACCAAGCAACAAACCCATTGCATTGCCGTGAGTCCCACTTCATTTTCTGCATAAAAATTTGAAAAAATTGTTTTGAAAAACCCAAAAAGAGTTGTTTTAAAGTTGTTTTTGTGTGTGTGTTTGTGTCTTAGGATACCTTCCAACACAATAATAAGGATTTGGTTTGTAATTGCATGACTGTTAAAAAGAGTTATTAACATAGAGAAAAGTTTGATTTACTCTTGGTATATGCTTGGTTATGGTTATAATGTATGACTTCACATGCAATCATAAAAGAAAATTTCGTTTTTGTAACATGCCTGAAGGAAAGAACTCAAACAAATGCTACAACCCTGAGAGACTTGAGCCTATAACGTTCTTTGGAGAGTATAATCTGTGATTTCTTGTTTTCTAAAGTCGTTGCATGATCTCATTATTCTTTGCTTGGTTACTACTTAGAAGGCGTTTCATCATATAGTTCCAAATGCTAGAACTCATGCCCATTTCATTCAAAGCATGTTATTGATTTGCATAACACATATTCAAGATGAAGTTGTGTAGTTGCCACCATAGCCAAATAGCCTCACTTCCTATATTTCGTATATGTTGTAAGTTGTACCCCCGTTGAGCCGTGTTAGCCCATGTTCTTTGTTAACCCACTTTTTCCTCACCTAGCCTAGTTTAGGACAATCCCCATCCTTGTTCTTAAAAGATAGTGAGCATGACTTAATTGAATTCCTTTTGAGTTACATTATGAAAGAAAATAAGTGTGGGGGAGAGAATGTTTAAGTGTTTATGTTTTGAGATTCAAAAAAAAAAAAAAAAAAAAAAAAAAAAAAAAAAAAAAAAGAATAAGTGATTGAAGAAAGGTTCCAAAACACCAATTCTGGGCGTAAATTGTCTAAATTCTCCTTTTTTTGTTCAAAAGTTGAGTTTTCATTCAAAAGTGAATTCTAAGTTGATTCAAATGCTTTGCTCACTATTTCTTTAAGAACCTTTGTTTTCCATATCCCTTCTTTGTTATCCACATACCCCAAGCCCCGTTACAACCCTTGACTTCTATCTTGAGTGTTGTGTATTTCAATTTGTGGAGTTTGAACTTGGTATGAGCTTATGGTGTCACTGGTTCTCGCATCTAAGTAGTAGCATTCCATTCATGAGATCATATCTAAACATGCTTATTAACTCCAGAAATTGCTTCCTTTGAAATACATATATGTGAGTGTTCGTTTTTATGTTTACATCAATCTTCTCACATATAACTAGTTTAGGGTGTGTAGTCAGAAAATCTGAGTGAGAATCGAGTTCACATCTTGTAAGGAATTGAGCAAATTCTCTAAGGCATGTTACTACATTCAAAACATGGTTTTAAATGCTTAATTGTGAACTAGTATATGGTGACTTTGATTAAGAACGTACTTAAGTGTGAAGATGACTAAAATCTGTGAGAATGATGATTTTTAACTTGTCATGTGCATTGGAAATCCCTAAGACGGTTGTTGGAAGGTTTAGGTTGTGTTTTACGTGTTTAGTGTCGTTTTGTTTATTTGTTTTTATTCTGTTTTGCTCGAGGACTAGCAAAAGCTAAGTGTGGGGGTATTTGATAGGAGCATATTCATGCGACTTAAATGGCTTGTTCTCGTGCATTTACGTTATGTTTCTCTCGTTATTTTAGTCCTTTATGCTTCTTTTGTGTGTTTTTAGGTTCTAAGGGCCTAGGGAGCAAGAAAGTGCATTTTGAGGCCATTTGGAGCATTTTTGGGCATGGATTGGATAGCTTATCCATGGAGCCAAGAGGATGGACGAATTTGAAGGCCTTGTATGCACTTGAAGACACAAAACAATGGCCCTAACCCAATTACATTCACCTTGCCTTGGGCTTAACACAAACACCATTCCTTGCCATGCAAGGGGGAGCAATTTGGGTCCATTTCATGTACTTAAACTCTAGCCCAATCCACAATCACTTCAAAGCCATGCAAAACCTTTCAACACCCTTTAATCTTCCCCCTTTAAGTTATGATTTTATTTCCTAACCCTACATGCATTATTTATTAGTATCTTTACAAGACATTATCATTGCATAACATTCCATTTCCACCTCTTTCCCACCTAATTCACATGCCTTCATTCATTCTTTATTCCACTTACACTCATCATCACACACCTTAGCAATCAACACATGTAATCACATGCATCACAACCACAAAGAACCATCCCCAAAACACTTTGCCGTGAGTTCCCACTCCCATTTCCAGCTTTTCATAACTTTTCCTAGTTGTTTTATTACATACATTCCCCCTTCATTATTCCAAACACATGCACCCATAATCATTCATCCCCTCCTAGCTGCAATATTCCCTCTTTTGTTCCCCCATTTCACCTATAAATAAGCATCCAACACTCCTCAAAATTCACTTACTCTTCCATACACATTTTCAGTTACAAACACCAAGCAACAAACCCATTGCATTGCCGTGAGTCCCACTTCATTTTCTGCATATTTTCTCTTCATTCTTCCATCTCCAACCACTCCCTACTCCATTCCACATACACCTAAAGCCCTTAAGCTCACCTTAGACCTTGTGCTACAACAACGAGGAAAAAAAGAGTGCTTAAACGTTCATACAATTCAAGTTTGAGTTGTTGGAATGTTTAGGTGTTTCTTTGATTTCAAAGTTTAAATTTAATTCTCTTTGTTTTGTACGTATGAGAAGGGAAGAGAAGAGTGCCTAAACGTTCATACAATTCACGTTTGAGTTGTTGGAATGTTTAGGTGTTTCTTTGATTTCAAAGTTATGAGGAACTAAACCCCCTTTAGCTAGGGGGTGATTCGAAACTATGTTTATATTTGCAATTTGAATTGATTACGTTTGGTTGGAATTTCATAAGTTGTGGATTCAATTCGTTTAACTGTTTGATTGATAACTTATTTATGTATGTTCATTGAGATTGCAAGCTTAATTTTCATGCATAAATATGACGCTAAAATATAAGTGAATTTCACCTAATCGCTATGAACTTATATTCACAAGTAGTGGAGGTTGCTTATAAACAATCGCGTTAAACGAATTCTTGGCATAAGTTTCATGCGTATTCCATAGTAACGATTGCCTCGTCGATGTTTATGATTTCCGTTGAACTTAATGATCTTTGTTGAATGTCTCTATCATGCGTATTCCATAGTTAGGGACTTTGATTAAGAATAATTTGGTTGTAATGCGTATTCCATTCAATCCAACGAATTTAGGGAAATCTGAAAGTTAATCTAAGCGGATCTAATTAACTTGGAGCATTGAGTTTCACAACTTATCGAAAGACCAACTGAGAATCAATTTTGTTTTGCAAGTGTAACATGTGTGGAGAAGAACCCCTTGGCTATTCCATCATCCATATTTTTATCACATTCATATTTACATTTTGCCTTTAATTATATTCTGTCTTTTTAATTTAATATCGTCCAACCACAATTCCCCCCCCTATTTTGTTAAGTCTTAATCATTCGTATTTGTTTTATTTTTGTATCTTTAAGCTTTTGGAGTCATAAACAATTGCAAATTCGTCTAAATCAAGTTCTAGCTTCTATTTGAGTCAATTTGATTGTTTTAGACAATTTGAGTTTTTCAAAGCCTTTCTGAGTCATAGTAGTCTTGTTAAGAGTATTTTAATTTAGTTTTTATGTTTTTAAGTCAATTTAGAAGGTTTTAGCAAGCCCTCCTAATCCCCGGTCTAGAACGATCCCTCACTTATCCATTCTACTACAATTGTCAAACGAGGGTTTAATTTGAGTGTCAAGTAAAATCTCGCATCAAATTTTGGCGCCGTTGCCGGGGATTAGCAACTTTGCTAATCCTTTGTCTTTATTTTTATATTTTGTTTTTCGTGCATTCTTATTTCAGATTCTTAGTTTGTTTGTTTCCTTGTTTTTTTAGGTACTGTGTATGACTCGTAGCTCTCGGCCTATTATAGAGAACATCTCCGACTTGGACGGTGATTTTGAACGCACTTTGAGGAGAACGAGGAGTCAACAAGAGCCACCACAACCTCCACCACAACCTCCACCACAACCTGGGCTTGAAGAAGACGAAGTAGGTGTAGAAGAAAAGCCCACGGATCAGATTTTTGAAGAAGAACAAGTCATGGCAGCAGATAATAGAACCATCAAGGAGCTTTCGGCCTCGGGTTTGGATAATGCATTGCCTCTTTGTATCCAATACCCCACGGCTGCAGAGGGGAAGACTGAGGAATTTGAACTCAAATCCAGTTTGTTACACCATATTCCGAAGTTCCATGGCTTGTCTATGGAAGACCCCAACAAACACTTGAAGGAGTTCGAGGTGGTTTGTTCGAGCATGACCCCCGTCAATGTGGATGGGAGTATATTGAAGATGAAGGCCTTTCCATTTTCACTTATGGACAAGGCCAAAGATTGGCTCTACGAACTAGCCCCGGGAACTGTGACTTCGTGGGAGAGTATGAAGCGTGCTTTCTTGGAGAAATTCTTCCCTACTTCGAGAGTGATTCTCCTACGGAAGAAAATTAGTGGTATTCAACAGAATCATGGTGAGACATTCCCGGCTTATTATGAGCGCTTCAAGGGCCTTGTAGCTTCATGTCCTCAACATCAAATGAAGGAGGAACTTCTCCTTCAATATTTCTATGAGGGCCTCCTTCCTATCGAACGTCAAATGCTTGATGCATCAGCGGGAGGAGCATTGGTGGACAAAACACCAAGGGATGCCAAGATTCTCATAGCCAACCGAGCGCTCAACGCTCAACAATATGAAGGAGTGGGCCAAAGGGAAGCCCCACGGCAACAAAGTATAAATGAGGTGAGTGCTATTTCTGAAATTCAATCACAACTTGCTAATCTTAATTCTCTTGTTTCTCAGGTTGTGATTGGTCCAAAAGCACAAGAACACCAAGTTTGTGGCGTGTGCTCAATTCAAGGGCATCCATCCGACAAGTGCCCTCAACTAATCGAGAATGGTGGTTGGGAATCTGCCAATGCAATTGGTTTCCAAGGACAAAATCAAAACAACCCATACTCGAACACTTACAATGCCGGATGGAGGGACCATCCAAACTTCAAATGGAGGGAGCCACAACAAGCTGCCCAACAAGGAGGATTTAGGCCAAACCCCCCTGGTTTTTATTCCAAGCCGTATGCACCCCAACAATCCCAACAACCTTCGGCATCATCTCATTCAGGTACGTCTTTGGAAAGTAATCAAGCTATGCAATTACTAACCTCTATTTCGCAGGGGTTGCAAAATCAAAACAACCGGATAGAAAATAACGAGAAGGAGATGATGGATATGAAGAAACAAATAGGGCAGATTTCTGAGTTCCTTGGACAGATTAGAGAGCAAGGAAAGCTTCCTAGCTCAACCACAGTCAATCCAAAGGGAGGATTCGAATCCGCCAAGGCCATCACCCTAAGGGGTGGAAAAGAAGTTGGGACCGAGCCAAACAATCCCAAATCTGCCCAGAGAGTAGATGAAGAGAAGACACAACCTGAGGCAGATCACCCTAACTCGGCCAAATCAGGTAATTTAAGTTCAAATTCATGTACTTCACGTCCTAATCTGCCCAATGTACCTTTTCCTCGCAGGTTCATGCAAGAAAAAAAGGAAGAAAGCGAGAAGGACATTCTTGAAACGTTCCGGAAGGTGCAAGTGAACATACCGCTTCTCGATGCAATCAAACAGGTTCCAAAGTATGCTAAATTCCTCAAGGACCTATGCAATACAAAGAGAAGGAGGACAAACAAAGAGGTAGTGAAGGTAAGCGAGAATGTGTCCACTGTTTTGCAACGTAAACTGCCTACCAAGTGCAAAGACCCCGGTAGTTTCACGATTCCTTGTGTGATTGGACATAATCGTTTTGAACATGCCATGCTTGATTTAGGTGCATCCATAAATGTCATGCCTTATTCTATTTATGCATCTATGAATTTGGGTGAATTAAAACAAGATGGTGTAATTATACAATTGGCCGTGATTGATTTTAATATTTCTGAAACTATGAGATATCCCGTTGATGACCATTCTTGTTTTTCCATTGATGTTATCGATTCTTTGGCGCAGGTATACCTTGAAGAATTGAACGAGGACGCCCTGGAAACAACCATCACTAAGGCCATAGAGCGCAAAAATGAAGGATTTGGGCCAATGCAAGGCCACGGCAAGGAGGAGGAATTCTTTGCAATGGGTTCTAGTGAAGAAATAATTGAGGTTGTGGCAGCCCTTGAGTCATTGCCACAACAATATGGTAAGGTTCCACTCTCACTTTCCAATTCAGTTTCCACTAAGATGCTACCTTCTGTTGTTCAGGCACCATCGCTTGAACTTAAGCCGTTGCCGGACCATTTGAAGTATGTGTTTTTGGGAGAAAGCGAAACATTGCCCGTCATCATTTCATCAAGTCTCACGGCAATGGAGGAGGAGAAGCTTGTGAGGGTGCTGCGAGAGCACAAAACGGCCATAGGGTGGACTTTGGCCGACATTAAAGGAATAAGCCCTACCACATGCATGCACCGTATACTTCTTGAGGAGGGGGCTAAACCAACTCGAGAGGCTCAACGCCGTCTCAACCCTCCGATGATGGAAGTGGTGAAGAAAGAAATAATCAAGCTTTTGGATTGCGGAGTGATCTACCCTATCTCCGATAGCCGTTGGGTCTCTCCAGTTCAAGTCGTTCCCAAGAAGTCCGGAGTAACTGTTATCAAGAATGATGAGAATGAGCTCGTGCCTACACGCATTCAGACTGGATGGCGAGTATGTATCGATTACCGGAAGCTAAATGCCATGACTAGGAAAGATCACTTTCCTTTGCCATTCATCGACCAGATGCTCGAAAGGTTAGCCGGTCATGCTTTTTACTGTTTTCTTGATGGATACTCTGGATATAACCAAATTGTGATAGCCCCGGATGATCAAGAGAAGACCACATTCACATGTCCCTTTGGAACATTTGCTTATCGTCGCATGCCATTTGGCTTATGCAACGCACCGGCCACTTTCCAAAGGTGTATGGTAAGTATATTTTCCGATTTGGTTGAAAAGATCATTGAGGTTTTCATGGATGATTTCAGTGTATTTGGGAGTTCATTTGATAATTGCTTGGATAATCTGACCTTAATTTTGAAACGATGTGTTGAAACTAACCTTGTCTTGAATTGGGAGAAATGTCACTTTATGGTGAAACAAGGTATAGTTTTAGGACATATTGTTTCAGAAAAAGGAATTGCAGTAGATAAATCAAAAATAGACCTTGTACGTCACTTACCCTCTCCTACTTCGGTTAGAGAGGTACGTTCGTTTCTTGGCCATGCAGGGTTCTATAGGCGTTTTATCAAGGACTTCTCCAAGATGTCCAACCCTCTTTGCCGATTGCTTCAAAAAGATGTGCCATTCAAGTTTGATGAAGAGTGTAATTCGGCATTTAACCAACTCAAGGAGAAGCTAGTCTCGGCCCCCATTATTGTACCTCCAGATTGGAGCCTTCCGTTCGAGCTCATGTGCGATGCATCCGACTATGCATTAGGAGCTGTTCTAGGACAAAGAAGAGACAAGCGGCCGCATGTCATATACTATGCCTCTCGGACTCTCAATGATGCCCAATTGAACTACTCCACGACGGAAAAAGAACTTCTAGCTGTGGTTTTTGCTTTAGATAAATTCCGTTCATATTTAATTGGTACTAAAGTAATCGTTTATTCTGATCATGCAGCTTTGAGGTACTTGCTCACGAAAAAGGAAGCAAAGTCGAGGCTTATCCGTTGGATTCTTCTTCTTCAAGAATTTGATATTGAAATCCGGGATAAGAAAGGAAGCGAGAATGTAGTGGCTGACCATTTAAGCCGAATGATCCACGAGGAGCATGAACATGCCGTACCTATCCCTGAAACTTTTCCCGATGAGCAGCTGCTATCCATTGAGGTAAGTGAACCATGGTATGCAGATTTAGTGAATTACTTGGTGGCTAAACAAATTCCAAATGAACTAAACAAGCACCAACGTGATAAGCTTAAAAATGATGCACGTTTCTATGTTTGGGATGACCCTTATTTGTGGAAGTATTGCTCAGATCAAATTGTACGTAGATGTGTGCATGATTCTGAATTTCACTCAATTCTAAGCTTTTGTCACACATATGCATGTGGTGGTCATTTTGGCACACAACGCACTGCCCTCAAGGTTCTAGAGTGTGGTTTTTATTGGCCGACTATATTTAGGGATGCTAGAACCTTTTGTATGTCTTGTGATCGTTGCCAACGAATGGGTAACATAGGTACCAAGGACCAAATGCCGCAAACCCCTGTCTTTAATGTTGAAATTTTTGATGTTTGGGGCATTGATTTCATGGGCCCTTTCCCTCCATCTTATGGTTTCACTTATATCTTGCTAGCCGTTGATTATGTTTCTAAATGGGTGGAAGCAAAAGCCACCCGTACTAACGATTCTAAGGTGGTTGCAGATTTCGTGAAAACTAACATTTTTGCTAGGTTTGGAATGCCGAGAGTAATCATAAGTGATGGAGGGTCTCACTTTTGCAATCGGACCATTGAGGCGTTGCTAAGAAAGTACCATGTCAACCATAAGGTCTCCACACCTTACCATCCTTAAACAAATGGCCAAGCCGAGGTGTCTAACCGAGAAATCAAACAAATTTTGGAGAAGACCGTTGGACCAACAAGGAGGGATTGGAGCTTACGTTTAGATGATGCACTGTGGGCATATCGTACTGCATACAAAACACCCATTGGGATGTCACCTTTTCGGCTCGTCTATGGTAAGCCATATCATTTGCCCGTAGAGTTAGAGCACAAGGCACATTGGGCCGTGAAGATTTTCAACATGGACATAGATGCAGCGGGAGTTCATAGGAAGCTCCAATTGAATGAACTTGAGGAGATTCGGAATGAAGCCTATGAGAATGCCCGGATGTACAAAGCCAAGACCAAAGCATTCCATGATAAAATGATTCGAACCAAGACCTTCACAGTTGGGCAGAAAGTGTTACTTTTTAACTCTCGCCTACGTTTGTTTCCTGGTAAGTTGCGTTCTAAATGGATTGGCCCGTTTGTTGTTACTAATGTTTTCCCTCATGGTGCAGTGCAAATCAAAAGTTCAAGGACGCAGCAAGAATTCAAAGTGAATGGGCATCGATTGAAGCCCTATTACGAGATGTTTGAGGAGCATGTCGTGGAGGAGGTACCCCTCCATGCCGTGGAACCTAGTCAAGCTTAAACGGAGGGTACCGTCCGGCTGCAAGACGTAAAAGAAAGCGCTTCGTGGGAGGCAACCCATGCATCCGAATAGAGAAGAACTTGGAAACCCCTTTAAGAGACTTATTTTTATTCCTTTCTTTTTCTTTACTGCCTTTACTTTGCTTTCTTTCTCGAATTTGTTTATTTGCTTGCTCTGTTGTGACTTTCTGCTTAAAACATTGAGGACAAAGTTTGATTTAAGTGTGGGGGGGGTAAACAATTTGTATTTGCATGAATTTCGTGGGATTTATTCACCTTTCACTTAGAATGTTGTTTCTTGATGTTTTAAGCGTTTTTAGAGTGTTTTAGTGTGTTTTATAGTGTCTTGGTATAAAACTCCGAAAATTTGATAAAAAAAAAAAAACAAAAAAAAAAATTTCTTTTCTTTGTTGCTATTTCGTTTCTGCCTTGTTAGGTTGTTTAGTTGTTATTGTTTGTTTGTTTATTAATTGTGTGAGTCTATGATTGTAACATTGAGAAAATGTTTGATTTATTGATAGGCACTGCTAAACAAAGAAAGATGGTGCTTCACAAAGGGTGTTTGCTTGAGGCCCCACTACGTGGCTTTACTCTTGAAGCGGAAGGCGTAGGAACAGAAGGCGTAGGAGCGGAAGGCGTAGGAACAGAAGGCATCGGAGCGGAAGGCATAGGAGCAGAAGGCATCGAAGATAGAGCATTCCAGGCCTCAATACTTGGCCAAGCGCTGGATGAGCCAGGAAAAAGGTGCCTCTGGAGGAAAGACGAAAACCTTTGACGGTCACTGTGAATCCGACCTTCAGACTCTTGCAGCTCATCAAGCTTCCTCTTCATGCCCGTCGAATAGTTGTTTGCAAGCACGTGCAAACTTCTATTCTCATACTTCAGCTGCTGGATCTCCTGCTTGAGACTTTCCACCTCTGCCATCAATGATTCCACCTGACGGGAGCGGGCAAGCAGGCGTTGGCCCATGTTGGACACAGAACTCGCACACTGAACACTAAGTGCGAGGGACTCTTGAACGGCCAACTCATCGGACCGTCCTGACAGCAGCCTACTATCTTTCGGAGTGAGGAGGTTCCTAGCTACTATTGTAGCTGTTGTGGCGTCCTGCATCACGGAGTCTTCACCTGTGAGAGGACCGTTAGAAGAAAAGAAAGAAGGGCGCCATACGTTACCTTGACGCGGCGCGCCCGCATCACTGCTAAGGCTCAATTCCAAGCTAAGGTTCGATGAGTTTGCCATTTTTCAAAAGTGTTCAAGGGGTGGATGGAGTTAATTCTCAAAGGGCCGGAGTCGATTTTTCAAGAATGGGATTTCTTCAGAGTGTATTTGTTGGGGTGATCGATAGCTCCATAAAAAGCCATGGCGACGCGTCCACCGATTCAGAGATCCGGATTTTCCTCCGCAAATTTCGACGACGCATTCGCGGCTTTTCAGAAAACGCGTTCAGCTTTGTCAAAAGATATCTGACAAAGCTGATAACACGTGGAGGCCATCATCTCAATTACACGTCTTTAGCCGACAAGCGCAAAGTTCGGCGACGCTTTCTCTGCTTTTCAGAAGACGCGTGCAGCTTTGTCAAAAGGAGCCGCATCTGCACTACCACGTGTCGTTCAGAAAGCGAAGGGGCGTCGTTCAGAAATCGAAGGGGCGCCTGCTTAGAAATCGAAGAGGCGTGTTCAGAGATCGAAGAGGCGCCACTATTTCAAAAAGCCAGATTTGCGGGATCAAAACGTTTGTCGACAAAGGTAAAAAAATACCACCACTTGATATTATCTCTATATATGTCGACCTTCGTCTTTTATGGCAGGGCAAACCTGAAGAAAAATGCCCAACTCTCCCTCACCTCTGAGGGCGTACTCCCAGCAAAGCCTTTCGAAAGACTCAATTCTTTCTTCTTCCCCAAAGATGATACCAGATGCCTGGAGTACATATGACCCAGGAGGAAACAGCACAACAAATACATGTGCTGATTCATTCACCGCTTCTTCAAAAGCAAAGGTATCTCATATCATCAAGGTCAAAAGCAAAAGTATCTCATATCATGCTCTTTCCCTGTCTTTTTCTTTGTCCTTGTTCTTACTCGCATGGCAAAGTAAAACAAGCAATCAGCCGGCACTTGGAGTCAGTCTTCCGTTCTGGAGCCAACTGCCTGGAATCTATTCCTGATTGCTTACCTAGCGTTGCTCTCGAGTAGTCATCTTCAACGGTTGATACACTTCCGGAGAAGGGACCACTTCTGCAAAGGGGAGCGAGTAAGGCAAGTGCAAATGATACATTGAAGCATGTGGAGACAAACATAGGCTGAGTTATCCTCCAACCCTTTTCAATACGAATTGGAAAGATTGAACAAAGAAACAGATAAAAGGGATAAGCTCAGACCTTCGGGGGAGACCAAAAGAACCATCCTGCTGCCCAGTTCAAGAAGTAGCACAAAGGAAAATCAACGATGGGCAGAAACCAGTTCAAGAGTAAGCCTGTGGAATCACAAAGATCAAAAGCCTCAATGCAATTACCAAGGAGAAGATGGAATTTACACTCTATAACCAGATTTGCATCTCTAAACTCTTCTCTTTGTTAATTACATTATGCCATGTTTAGTATGTTTAAGTGCTTTTTGTGTATTTACTTATGCTTTGTGTGAATCTATGCTTAAAACATTGAAGACAATGTTTGATTTAAGTGTGGGGGGGGTAACTAAGTATATTTGATGCAAATTCGTGGGATTTATTCACCTATCACTTCACATGTTGTTTCTCACTGTTTTAAAACTGTTTTAGTGTGTTTTGTCTTAAAAATTCGAAAATCCCATAAAAATTTGAAAAATTGTTTTGAAAAACCCAAAAAGAGTTGTTTTAAAGTTGTTTTTGTGTGTGTGTTTGTGTCTTAGGATACCTTCCAACACAATAATAAGGATTTGGTTTGTAATTGCATGACTGTTAAAAAGAGTTATTAACATAGAGAAAAGTTTGATTTACTCTTGGTATATGCTTGGTTATGGTTATAATGTATGACTTCACATGCAATCATAAAAGAAAATTTAGTTTTTGTAACATGCCTGAAGGAAAGAACTCAAACAAATGCTACAACCCTGAGAGACTTGAGCCTATAACGTTCTTTGGAGAGTATAATCTGTGATTTCTTGTTTTCTAAAGTCGTTGCATGATCTCATTATTCTTTGCTTGGTTACTACTTAGAAGGCGTTTCATCATATAGTTCCAAATGCTAGAACTCATGCCCATTTCATTCAAAGCATGTTATTGATTTGCATAACACATATTCAAGATGAAGTTGTGTAGTTGCCACCATAGCCAAATAGCCTCACTTCCCATATTTCGTATATGTTGTAAGTTGTACCCCCGTTGAGCCGTGTTAGCCCATGTTCTTTGTTAACCCACTTTTTCCTCACCTAGCCTAGTTTAGGACAATCCCCATCCTTGTTCTTAAAAGATAGTGAGCATGACTTAATTGAATTCCTTTTGAGTTACATTATGAAAGAAAATAAGTGTGGGGGAGAGAATGTTTAAGTGTTTATGTTTTGAGATTCAAAAAAAAAAAAAAAGAAAAAAAAAAAAAAAAAAAAAAAAAAAAAAAAAAGAATAAGTGATTGAAGAAAGGTTCCAAAACACCAATTCTGGGCGTAAATTGTCTAAATTCTCCCTTTTTTGTTCAAAAGTTGAGTTTTCATTCAAAAGTGAATTCTAAGTTGATTCAAATGCTTTGCTCACTATTTCTTTAAGAACCTTTGTTTTCCATATCCCTTCTTTGTTATCCACATACCCCAAGCCCCATTACAACCCTTGACTTCTATCTTGAGTGTTGTGTATTTCAATTTGTGGAGTTTGAACTTGGTATGAGCTTATGGTGTCACTGGTTCTCGCATCTAAGTAGTAGCATTCCATTCATGAGATCATATCTAAACATGCTTATTAACTCCAGAAATTGCTTCCTTTGAAATACATATATGTGAGTGTTCGTTTTTATGTTTACATCAATCTTCTCACATATAACTAGTTTAGGGTGTGTAGTCAGAAAATCTGAGTGAGAATCGAGTTCATATCTTGTAAGGAATTGAGCAAATTCTCTAAGGCATGTTACTACATTCAAAACATGGTTTTAAATGCTTAATTGTGAACTAGTATATGGTGACTATGATTAAGAATGTACTTAAGTGTGAAGATGACTAAAATCTGTGAGAATGATGATTTTTAACTTGTCATGTGCATTGGAAATCCCTAAGACGGTTGTTGGAAGGTTTAGGTTGTGTTTTACGTGTTTAGTGTCGTTTTGTTTATTTGTTTTTATTCTGTTTTGCTCGAGGACTAGCAAAAGCTAAGTGTGGGGGTATTTGATAGGAGCATATTCATGCGACTTAAATGGCTTGTTCTCGTGCATTTACGTTATGTTTCTCTCGTTATTTTAGTCCTTTATGCTTCTTTTGTGTGTTTTTAGGTTCTAAGGGCCTAGGGAGCAAGAAAGTGCATTTTGAGGCCATTTGGAGCATTTTTGGGCATGGATTGGATAGCTTATCCATGGAGCCAAGAGGATGGACGAATTTGAAGGCCTTGTATGCACTTGAAGACACAAAACAATGGCCCTAACCCAATTACATTCACCTTGCCTTGGGCTTAACACAAACACCATTCCTTGCCATGCAAAGGGGAGCAATTTGGGTCCATTTCATGTACTTAAACTCTAGCCCAATCCACAATCACTTCAAAGCCATGCAAAACCTTTCAACACCCTTTAATCTTCCCCCTTTAAGTTATGATTTTATTTCCTAACCCTACATGCATTATTTATTAGTATCTTTACAAGACATTATCATTGCATAACATTCCATTTCCACCTCTTTCCCACCTAATTCACATGCCTTCATTCATTCTTTATTCCACTTACACTCATCATCACACACCTTAGCAATCAACACATGTAATCACATGCATCACAACCACAAAGAACCATCCCCAAAACACTTTGCCGTGAGTTCCCACTCCCATTTCCAGCTTTTCATAACTTTTCCTAGTTGTTTTATTACATACATTCCCCCTTCATTATTCCAAACACATGCACCCATAATCATTCATCCCCTCCTAGCTGCAATATTCCCTCTTTTGTTCCCCCATTTCACCTATAAATAAGCATCCAACACTCCTCAAAATTCACTTACTCTTCCATACACATTTTCAGTTACAAACACCAAGCAACAAACCCATTGCATTGCCGTGAGTCCCACTTCATTTTCTGCATATTTTCTCTTCATTCTTCCATCTCCAACCACTCCCTACTCCATTCCACATACACCTAAAGCCCTTAAGCTCACCTTAGACCTTGTGCTACAACAACGAGGAAGAAAAGAGTGCTTAAACGTTCATACAATTCAAGTTTGAGTTGTTGGAATGTTTAGGTGTTTCTTTGATTTCAAAGTTTAAATTTAATTCTCTTTGTTTTGTACGTATGAGAAGGGAAGAGAAGAGTGCCTAAACGTTCATACAATTCACGTTTGAGTTGTTGGAATGTTTAGGTGTTTCTTTGATTTCAAAGTTATGAGGAACTAAACCCCCTTTAGCTAGGGGGTGATTCGAAACTATGTTTATATTTGCAATTTGAATTGATTACGTTTGGTTGGAATTTCATAAGTTGTGGATTCAATTCGTTTAACTGTTTGATTGATAACTTATTTATGTATGTTCATTGAGATTGCAAGCTTAATTTTCATGCATAAATATGACGCTAAAATATAAGTGAATTTCACCTAATCGCTATGAACTTATATTCACAAGTAGTGGAGGTTGCTTATAAACAATCGCGTTAAACGAATTCTTGGCATAAGTTTCATGCGTATTTGATAGGAGCATATTCATGCGACTTAAATGGCTTGTTCTCGTGCATTTACGTTATGTTTCTCTAGTTATTTTAGTCCTTTATGCTTCTTTTGTGTGTTTTCAGGTTCTAAGGGCAAGGTATGCAAAAGGATGCCTTTTGGAGCCTTTTGGAGCAAATTAGAGATTGGAATGGATATCATATGCTTGGAGCCAAGAGGATGGACGAAATTAAAGACTTGAAGTAGGAAAGTTAAATCCTAAAAGACCTCATGTTTAAGCATCATTGAAGACTCCTACGCATTTTAGAACACAAAAACAACATTCCTTGCAACCTTAGGACATTGTCGTGTGTTTCCTTGTGTCTCCCTTCCTTGCCATGCAAGGAAGGGCTTTGTTCCCTATTTTAAACACTTAAAGCATTCATTTATCATATCATTCACTTATTATAAGCATTCACTTATCATATCATTCACTTATCAAACCATTCACTTATCACTTCCATTCACTTATCACTCACCACATATCATTCATTTATCACTTAACATATCATACACTTATCATAATCATTCACTTATCACTTATCATAATCATTCACTTATTCTTTCATCATTCAACCACCAATTCAACACATGCATTTCAAACCTTTCAACACCCTTTAATCATCTCCCTTTAAGTTATGATTTTATTTCCTAACCCTACATGCATTATTTATTAGCATCTTCACATGCATTCACACACACTTCACACAAACAAACAACTCAAAACCGTGAGCTCCCATTCCCTTATGCCATTTTCAGATTTCCACCCACTAACCTAGTCATCAACACATGCATTCCCTTCACATTCACCCACATGCACTCCCACTCTTTAATCATATGCACTCCCATCATAATTCCACCACCAATTCAGCCACAAAACATTATCATTGCACCACATTCAACCACTCCACATCCTTCACCAAGAAACCATTCAACACACACATGCATCCTGAAATTCTTTGTCATGCAATCACATGCATTTCCCTTTTATTTTCCAGCTTTCATTCTTCATCATTGCAGCCATTCCACATGCAATTCTCCATCATTCCTCCACACAAACACCTTAAACAAATAGCCATATACATCTCCACTCCTCCTATAAATACCCTTGCATTCCCATCATTCAAAACATCTCATTCACAACACAACACCCCTCAAACACTCCCATTCTTTCCTTAGCCGTGAGTCCCCCCTCCCTACTAATCCAAACACCAACCATCTTTCCATTTCCATCACTCCTCACTCCATTCCACACTTCCATTCCCCCAAACCAACTATCCTTAGACCTTATGCTACAACAACGAGGAAGAGAAGAGGACCTAAACGTTCATACAATTCAAGTTTGAGTTGTTGGAATGTTTAGGTGATTCTTTGATTTCAATGTTTCATTTTAATTCTCTTTGTTTTGTACGTATAAGGAATGGAAGAGAAGAGTGCCTAAACGTTCATACAATTCAAGTTTGAGTTGTTGGAATGTTTAGGTGTTTCTTTGATTTCAATGTTATGAAGAACTAATCCCCCTTTAGCTAGGGGGTAATTCGAAATAAATGTTTATGCTTGCATTTTGATTTGATTACTTCTAATT
Organism: Pyrus x bretschneideri; assembly: GCF_019419815.1. Taxonomy (NCBI): domain Eukaryota; kingdom Viridiplantae; phylum Streptophyta; class Magnoliopsida; order Rosales; family Rosaceae; genus Pyrus; species Pyrus x bretschneideri. The sequence goes on along the minus strand of NW_025999522.1, from coordinate 9,386 downwards.
GCGTTTCATAAGTTGTGAATTCAATTTGTTTAACTATTTGATTGATAACCTATTTATGTATGTTTATTGAGAGTGCGCGCTTAATTTTCATGCATAAATATGACGCTAGAATATAAGTGAATTTCACCTAATCGTTATGAACTTATATTCACAAGTAGTGGAGGTTGCTTATAAACAATCGCGTTAAACGAATTCTTGGCATAAGTTTCATGCGTATTCCATAGTAACGAATGCCTCGTCAACATTTATAGTTTTCATAATGCTTAATGATCTTTGATTGTATCTTTATTGTGCTTTTCACGTAAAGGACTTTTGGAGAATGTGGTGAATTGCGTTGCGCTAACCCATCCAATTCATTAACTTAAGGAGAACTTGACGGTTAATTTAAGCGGACCTAATTAACCCGGGGCGTTGAGTTTCATAATTTATCGAAAGACCAACTGAGAATCAATCTTGTATGCAAGTGTAACATGTATGGAGATGAACCCCTTAGCTAGCATTCATCCATAAATTTCATATTTACATTCTGTCTAGTTTATTAACTTGTTTTGTTATTTCAATTTTCGTAAAAACCTCAATCCCCCTTTTGCTTTAATGTTCATTTTAGTTAGAATTCAATTTAGTTTGTGTTTTTAAAGCATTTTGAGTTTTTGGTTTGTCTTAGTGTTTTAAACTTTAATTTTGCATTCTTTGAGTCTAGTTTAGTGTTTTAAACTTTATTTTACGTTTTTGAGTCAGTTTTCAAGAGATTTGCAAGCCCTCCTAATCCCCGGTCTAGAACGATCCCTCACTTATCCATTCTACTACAATTGTCAAACGAGGGTTTAATTTGTGTGTTTAATTATTTTCGCATTAAATTTTGGCGCCGTTGCCGGGGATTAGCAACTTTGCTAATCCCTTAGTTCTTTTCTTTTTTTTTTGGTTTAGTTGTTTTCGTTTTAGTTTCTAACTTAGTGTTGTTTTCTTTGTTTGTTGTTACTTTTGATTTTTGATTTAGTTCTCTTTCTTTTTAGGTACTAGAGAAGTAAGTTATGGATTTTGCTAGCATTCAAGCTCAATTGGCAAATCTTACTTCTAAATTGTCGCCGTATGCCGAAAGGACCACAATGCAGAGTGTCCCTACATTTGGTGCTTCATATAGGCAAGGATTTCAAGCCAATCAATGTCCACAAAGAGATTGGAGGGATCATTCAAACTCTATATGGTGGGAAGATCAACAAGTTCAACGTGAAGCATATTGGCAACCATATGAGGAGTTCTATTCAAGACCTATGCAGCCACCACAACTTCATATGCAATATGCTCAATTAAATTCAAGTTCGCCAGTAGATTATATTCAAATTCTTAATGAAATAAATTCTTTGGCGCAGGGGTCACAAAATCAAGCCAAGGAGGCTCAACAAGAAGCATATTGGCAACCATATGAGGAGTTCAATACAACACCTATGCAGCCACCACAACCTCCCCCACAACAATTCCAATCAAGTTCAAGTATGTCCATGGATAATGATAAAAATTTTCAATTACTAACCTCTTTGACGCAGGACGAACAAAATCAAGACAAGAAGTTGGGTAAATTGGACGAGCAATTTGGGCAGATTATGGAGTTCATGAAACAAATTCAAGAGCAAAGTGAACTTTCCAACTCAACTATTGAAAACTCGAAGGAAGATTTTGAAATCCATAATGCTATCACTTTGGGAAGTGCTATGGAGGTTGGAGCAGACCTAAAAATGTCCAAACATAGCCTAGAAGTGGATGAAGAGCTGCTAATTGAGGAGGAGGAAGAAGACATGCACACGGCAAGGGTAGAACAACCCTTGCCGCAGCCCCCTAAGCCCTCTAAACCACCCACCACCAGTAAGGACGTCCCAATTTCATGTTATTCTGATGTTATTCCACCCAATGTCCCTTTTCCTAGCAGGTTTTTGATTCCCAACCAAGAAGAGAGTAAAAAGGACATCGTGGAAGCCTTCCCAAAGGTGCAAAATGCTATTCAAATTCTTGGTGCAACACAGCAAGTTTTAGATGGTGTTGAATTCTTCAAAGGACTTTGTACACCAAGAAGAATGATTCAAGAGAAGGTAGTGGCTGGAGAAGATGTAGAAGGCATCAAAGAGGACAAATTTGAAACCACAATTCCCAAGGAAGTTGGATTTTATGACACGGGACAAGTCATAACTTTCGAAGGGGTGTTTATTCTGGAGTTCATTTTGGAGCACACAGGTAAGCCGCCTCCCCGAATTTCAATTTTCTTTTATACTAACATGTGGTTAATGATTCAGGCACCCAAAATGGAATTTAAACTATTACCGGATCATTTCAAGTATCACCGCCCATTCAAAGATAAATTCCATGCCGTTTGATTTTATTTATGTTAATAAAAAAATAAAAAAAATAAAAAAAATAAAAAAAAAAAAATTTGAAAGAAAGATACTAAACATGGAGAAAGGTGGAGCTTCACAAAGGTTGTTTACGTGAAGCCCCACTACGAGGCGCAGAAGCGGAAGGCGCAGAAGCGGGAGGCATAGAAGCGGGAGGCATCGGAGCGGAAGCCATCGGAGCGGGAGGCATCGGAGCTAGAGCATTCCAGGCCTCAATACTTGGCCAAGCGCTGGATGACCCAGGAAAAAGGTGCCTCTGGAGATAAGACGCAAGCCTTTGACGGTCACTGTGAATTCGACCCTCAGATTCTTGCAGCTCATCAAGCTTCCTCTTCATCCCCGACGAATAGTTATTTGCAAGCACATGCAAACTTCTATTCTCGTACTTAAGCTGCTGGATCTCTTGCTTAAGTCTTTCCACCTCTGCCATCAACGATTCCACTTGGCGGGACCGAGCAAGCAGGCGTAGGCCCATGTTGGACACAGAGCTCGCACACTGAACACTAAGTGCGAGGGACTCTTGAACGGCCAACTCATCGGACCGTCCTGACAGCAGCCTACTATCCTTTGGAGTGAGGAGGTTCTTAGCTACTATTGTAGCTGTTGTGGCGTCCTGCATCACAGAGTCTTCACCTGAAAGAGGACCGTTAGAAGATAAAAAAGAAGGGCGCCATACATTACCTTGACGGGGCGCAACCGGATCGCTGCTGAGACTCAAATCTAAGCTAAGGTTCGATGAGTTTGCCATTTTCTTTCAAAAGTGTTCAAAGAGAAGGGGTGGATGGAGTTAAATTTCGAAGGGCCGGAGTCGATTTTCAAGAATGGGAAATCTTCAGAGTGTGTGTGTTGGGGTGATTGATAGCTCTATAAAAAGCCAAGACAACGCGTCCACCGATTCAAAGAGCCGGATTTTCCGGCGTAATTTAGGCGACGTTTTCTCGGCTTTTCAGAAGACGCACGTGGAGGCCATCATCGCAACTACACCTCTTTAGCCGACAAGCGCAAAGTTCGGCGACGCTTTCTCTGCTTTTCAGAAAACGCGTGCAGCTTTGTCAAAAGGAGCCGCATCTGCACTACCACGTGTCATTCAGAAAGCGAAGGGGCGTCGTTCAGAAATCGAAGGGGCGCCTGCTCGGAAATCGAAGAGGCGTATTCAAAGATCGAAGAGGCGCCACTATTTCAAAAAGCCGGAATTGCGGGATCAAAACGTTTGTCGACAAGGGTAAAAAGTACCACCACTTGATATTATCTCTATATATGTCGACCTTCGTCTTTTATGGCAGGGCAAACCTGAAGAAATTGCCCAACTCTCCCTCACCTCTGAGGGCGCACTCCCAGCAAGGCCTTTCAAAATACTCAATTCTTTCTTCTTCCCCAAAGATGATACCAGATGCCTGGAGTACATATGACCCAGGAGGAAACGGCGGATTGAAGCATGTGCTGATTCATCCACCGCTTCTTCAAAGCAAAGGTATCTCATATCATCAAGGTCAAAAGCAAAAGTATCTCATATCATGCTCTTTCCCTGTCTTTTTCTTTGTCCTTGTTCTTACTCGCATGGCAAAGTAAAAGAAGCAATCAGCCGGCACTTGGAGTCAATCTTCCGATCTGGAGCCAACTGCCTGGAATCTATTCCTGATTGCTTACCTAGCGTTGCTCTCGAGTAGTCATCTTCAACGGTTGATACACTTCCGGAGAAGGGACCACTTCTGCAAAGGGGAGCGAGTAAGGCAAGTGAAAATGATACATTGAAGCATGTGGAGACAAACATAGGCTGAGTTATCCTCCAACCCTTTTCAATACGAATTGGAAAGATTGAACAAAGAAACAGACCAAAAGGGTAAGCTCAGACCTTCGGGGGAGACCAAAAGAACCATCCTGCTGCCCAGTTCAAGAAGTAGCACAAAGGAAAATCAACAATGGGCAGAAACCAGTTCAAGAGTAAGCCTGTGGAATCATCAAGATCAAGCCTCAATGCAATCAACAAAGAGAAGAGGGAATTTACACTCCATAACCAGATTTGCGTCCCTAAACTCTTCTCTTTGTTAATTACATTCTGCCATGTTTAGTATGTTTAGTTGTTGTTTGTGTGATTACTTATGTTTTGTGTGAATCTATGCTTAAAACATTGAGGACAATGTTTGATTTAAATGTGGGGGGGTAACTAATGTTGTTAATGCAAATTCGTGGGATTTTATCACCCATAACTTCAAATGTTGTTCCTTGCTGTTTTAAGGTGTTTTTAAGTTGTTTTAGAGTGTTTTAGTATGTTTTGTTTTTATAACTCCGAAAAGCACATAAAAATTTGAAAAATTGTTTTGAAAAGCCTAAAAAGAGTGTTTTGAGTCGTTTTTGTGAGTTTGTGTCTTAGGGTACCTTCCAACACAATGATAAGGATTTGGTTTGTAATTGCATGACTGTTAAAAAGAGTTATAAACATAGAGAAAAGTTTGATTTACTCTTGGTTTATGCTTAGTTATGGTTATAATGTATGACTTCACATGCAATCATAAAAGAAAAATTCGTTTTTGTAACATGCTTGAAGGAAGGAACTCAAACAAACGCTACAACCCTGTGAGACTCGAGCCATTACCTTCTTTGGAGAGTTATTTTCTGTGATTCTTTGTTTTCTAAAGTTGTTGAATGATCTCATTATTCCTTGCTTGGTTGCTACTTAGAATGCAATTGTATCATGATAGAACTAAATGCTAGAACTTATATCCGTTTCATTCAAAGCATGATATTGAGTTGCATAACATATATCAAGATGAAGTTGTGTAGTTGCCACCATAGCCAAATAGCCTTACTTCCCATATTTCGTATATATTGTAAGTCTTAACACCGTTGAGCCTCGTTTAACCTATTTTTTTTTAACCATATCACCCCTTACCTAGCCTAGATTAGGACCATCCGTACCCTTGTTCTTAAAAGATAGTGAGCATGACTTAAATGAATTCCTTTTGAGTACATTTTGCAAGAAAATGAGTGTGGGGGAGTAAAAGTTTGTTCTTAAGTTTGTATGTTTTGAGAGTCAAAAGAAAAGAAGAAAAAAAAAATTTGTGAAAAACATATGAAAAAGAAAAAAAGAGAAAAGAAAGAAAGAAAAAAAAAAAAAAAAAAAAAAAAGAGCTTGTTCCCCCTTGTTGTTCAAAAGTTGAGTTTTCATTCAAAAGTGAATTCTACGTTAATTCAAATGCTTTGCTCGCTATTTCTTTAAGAACCTTTGTTTTCCATATACCTTCTTTGTTAGCCAAACACCTTTAGCCCCGTTACACCCCTTTGACTTCTATCTTGATCGTTATGTGTTCAATAATGTGGAGTTTGAAATTGATATGAGCTTATGGAATCACTGGTTCTCATTCTAAGTAGTAGCATTCCATTCATGAGATCATATTCATGTCATTATCGTAAATCCAGAAAATGCTTTCCTTGTTATAACATATGTGAGTGTTCGTCTACATGTTTACATCAATCTTCTCACATATAACTAGTGTAGGGTGTGTAGTCAGAAAATCTGTGTGAAAAACGAGTGCATATCTTGTAAGGATTTGAGCAATTTCTCTAAGGCATGTTACTACATTCAAAACATGGTTTTAAATGCTTAATTGTGAACTAGTATATGGTGACTATGATTAAGAATGTACTTAAGTGTGAAGATGACTAAAATCTGTGGGAATGATGATTTTTAACGTGTCATGTGCATTGGAAATCCCTAAGACGGTTGTTGGAAGGTTTAGGTTGTGTTTTACTTGTTTTGTTTCGTTTGGTTTTGTTTTGTTTTTCTTTCTGTTTTGCTCGAGGACTAGCAAAAGATAAGTGTGGGGGTATTTGATAGGAGCATATTCATGCGACTTAAATGGCTTGTTCTCGTGCATTTACGTTATGTTTCTCTAGTTATTTTAGTCCTTTATGCTTCTTTTGTGTGTTTTCAGGTTCTAAGGGCAAGGTATGCAAAAGGATGCCTTTTGGAGCCTTTTGGAGCAAATTAGAGATTGGAATGGATATCATATGCTTGGAGCCAAGAGGATGGACGAAATTAAAGACTTGAAGTAGGAAAGTTAAATCCTAAAAGACCTCATGTTTAAGCATCATTGAAGACTCCTACGCATTTTAGAACACAAAAACAACATTCCTTGCAACCTTAGGACATTGTCGTGTGTTTCCTTGTGTCTCCCTTCCTTGCCATGCAAGGAAGGGCTTTGTTCCCTATTTTAAACACTTAAAGCATTCATTTATCATATCATTCACTTATTATAAGCATTCACTTATCATATCATTCACTTATCAAACCATTCACTTATCACTTCCATTCACTTATCACTTATCACTTCCATTCACTTATCACTCACCACATATCATTCATTTATCACTTAACATATCATACACTTATCATAATCATTCACTTATTCTTTCATCATTCAACCACCAATTCAACACATGCATTTCAAACCTTTCAACACCCTTTAATCATCTCCCTTTAAGTTATGATTTTATTTCCTAACCCTACATGCATTATTTATTAGCATCTTCACATGCATTCACACACACTTCACACAAACAAACAACTCAAAACCGTGAGCTCCCATTCCCTTATGCCATTTTCAGATTTCCACCCACTAACCTAGTCATCAACACATGCATTCCCTTCACATTCACCCACATGCACTCCCACTCTTTAATCATATGCACTCCCATCATAATTCCACCACCAATTCAGCCACAAAACATTATCATTGCACCACATTCAACCACTCCACATCCTTCACCAAGAAACCATTCAACACACACATGCATCCTGAAATTCTTTGTCATGCAATCACATGCATTTCCCTTTTATTTTCCAGCTTTCATTCTTCATCATTGCAGCCATTCCACATGCAATTCTCCATCATTCCTCCACACAAACACCTTAAACAAATAGCCATATACATCTCCACTCCTCCTATAAATACCCTTGCATTCCCATCATTCAAAACATCTCATTCACAACACAACACCCCTCAAACACTCCCATTCTTTCCTTAGCCGTGAGTCCCCCCTCCCTACTAATCCAAACACCAACCATCTTTCCATTTCCATCACTCCTCACTCCATTCCACACTTCCATTCCCCCAAACCAACTATCCTTAGACCTTATGCTACAACAACGAGGAAGAGAAGAGGACCTAAACGTTCATACAATTCAAGTTTGAGTTGTTGGAATGTTTAGGTGATTCTTTGATTTCAATGTTTCATTTTAATTCTCTTTGTTTTGTACGTATAAGGAATGGAAGAGAAGAGTGCCTAAACGTTCATACAATTCAAGTTTGAGTTGTTGGAATGTTTAGGTGTTTCTTTGATTTCAATGTTATGAAGAACTAATCCCCCTTTAGCTAGGGGGTAATTCGAAATAAATGTTTATGCTTGCATTTTGATTTGATTACTTCTAATTGCGTTTCATAAGTTGTGAATTCAATTTGTTTAACTATTTGATTGATAACCTATTTATGTATGTTTATTGAGAGTGCGCGCTTAATTTTCATGCATAAATATGACGCTAGAATATAAGTGAATTTCACCTAATCGTTATGAACTTATATTCACAAGTAGTGGAGGTTGCTTATAAACAATCGCGTTAAACGAATTCTTGGCATAAGTTTCATGCGTATTCCATAGTAACGAATGCCTCGTCAACATTTATAGTTTTCATAATGCTTAATGATCTTTGATTGTATCTTTATTGTGCTTTTCACGTAAAGGACTTTTGGAGAATGTGGTGAATTGCGTTGCGCTAACCCATCCAATTCATTAACTTAAGGAGAACTTGACGGTTAATTTAAGCGGACCTAATTAACCCGGGGCGTTGAGTTTCATAATTTATCGAAAGACCAACTGAGAATCAATCTTGTATGCAAGTGTAACATGTATGGAGATGAACCCCTTAGCTAGCATTCATCCATAAATTTCATATTTACATTCTGTCTAGTTTATTAACTTGTTTTGTTATTTCAATTTTCGTAAAAACCTCAATCCCCCTTTTGCTTTAATGTTCATTTTAGTTAGAATTCAATTTAGTTTGTGTTTTTAAAGCATTTTGAGTTTTTGGTTTGTCTTAGTGTTTTAAACTTTAATTTTGCATTCTTTGAGTCTAGTTTAGTGTTTTAAACTTTATTTTACGTTTTTGAGTCAGTTTTCAAGAGATTTGCAAGCCCTCCTAATCCCCGGTCTAGAACGATCCCTCACTTATCCATTCTACTACAATTGTCAAACGAGGGTTTAATTTGTGTGTTTAATTATTTTCGCATTAGTATTCCATAGTAACGATTGCCTCGTCGATGTTTATGATTTCCGTTGAACTTAATGATCTTTGTTGAATGTCTCTATCATGCGTATTCCATAGTTAGGGACTTTGATTAAGAATAATTTGGTTGTAATGCGTATTCCATTCAATCCAACGAATTTAGGGAAATCTGAAAGTTAATCTAAGCGGATCTAATTAACTTGGAGCATTGAGTTTCACAACTTATCGAAAGACCAACTGAGAATCAATTTTGTTTTGCAAGTGTAACATGTGTGGAGAAGAACCCCTTGGCTATTCCATCATCCATATTTTTATCACATTCATATTTACATTTTGCCTTTAATTATATTCTGTCTTTTTAATTTAATATCGTCCAACCACAATTCCCCCCCTATTTTGTTAAGTCTTAATCATTCGTATTTGTTTTATTTTTGTATCTTTAAGCTTTTGGAGTCATAAACAATTGCAAATTCGTCTAAATCAAGTTCTAGCTTCTATTTGAGTCAATTTGATTGTTTTAGACAATTTGAGTTTTTCAAAGCCTTTCTGAGTCATAGTAGTCTTGTTAAGAGTATTTTAATTTAGTTTTTATGTTTTTAAGTCAATTTAGAAGGTTTTAGCAAGCCCTCCTAATCCCCGGTCTAGAACGATCCCTCACTTATCCATTCTACTACAATTGTCAAACGAGGGTTTAATTTGAGTGTCAAGTAAAATCTCGCATC
>NW_025999521.1:0-118921 GCF_019419815.1 Pyrus x bretschneideri | reverse complement strand
ATGTGTTGAGTATTGATTGGTTAGGATATAATGTAGAGGAGTGCCACATAGGCAAATCAGTTAGTGCCACATAGGCAAATCAGTTAGAGGAGTGTTATAAAAGCTATTGTACAAACGTTTACAATTCTAATTTTCAATTTAGTTGCCTCTTCCTTTTCCGCTACTCATCTTCTTTCTCTCTCTAAAATCTTTCTTTCTCAAGCTTCTTGAATTCTTTGACTTTCTGGTGTTATCATGGTATCAGAGCCAGCGATTATGCGTGGGTGTGTGCTCGTCGAAGTCAGTAATGGAAGTGTGATGGTCTGCAAATCTGTCTGGTGATTTGGAGTATTTTTCTTGGCGATTTGGGGCTGTCTATCTGCATTCAGGGCGACGCAGGAATTTCAGGTGCTGTGTAGTGTTTTTTTGTTTTTCCCATTCTCTTGAAATGGTTTTGTGGGCAATTCTGGTGTTTTTTTTTGCGTAAGTTTGTGTTTCGTCAGTTTGTTTGTTTGCGAAGATGAAGTTGTAGAGGCCAAAGCCATTATTGGATTAGTTGTTGAGCACTGGGTAGTTGAGAAGGCCAATGCCATTACTTTGTGCTAAGAAGGAGTCTAAAGGCCAATGCCATTGATTCAAGAAAGTTGAGTTAGTCAGGGGTCTAGGTCAAGAAAATTGTTGTGTTTTTCTGAGAATTATTTGAAGATTTGTTAAAAGGTTGGGTCTTGAACTATATTTGGTATGGCTCCCTCTGTGAAAATTGAGGGATTGTTGGGCATGCTTACTATTCGTCTTGGTGAGCACAATTACACCAAATGGTCATTTCAATTCAAGTCTGTATTAAAAGGGTACAAACTGTTTGGTCATTTTGATGGTTCAGTTTCTTGTCCATAGAAGTTTGTGGTTAGTCCAGAAAGTGGGGTTACAAAAGAATTGACCGATGTCTTTCAAGATTGGGAGACCACGGATTTATCTCTATTGAGTTTGTTGATAGCAACGTTGACTGATGATGCGATAGAATATGTTATAGGGTGTAAGACTGCTGTTGAAGCTTGGACAAATCTTGAGGAAAGGTTTGCATCTGTGTCTAGGACAAGTGTTAATCACTTGAAAATAGAATTACATACAGTTCAAAAAGGTGGGGATTCAATGGATAAATATCTGTTACGAATCAAGACAATCAGGGATCAATTGATGGTTGCAGGGGAATTTGTATCAGATAATGATGTGATGATTGCTGCTCTTGCTGGGTTACCCAGAGAGTATGCAACTATTAGGACGGTTATACTTGCGAGGGACTCTAATGTCTCTATGAAGGAGTTTAAGGCACTGTTAATTGGTGCTGAAAGGGAAAATGATGTGGTAATGAATTCATTGGCTCATAATATGGCTGGTTTGTATGTGTAAGGAAATAATGGTGGTTCAAGTTCTGCTTTGTATACTAATGGTGCATCTAGTTCCAATTCGTCTACAAATGAGCCGTCTAGTACTGGAGGTGTTCTTACTGCTACTCCCCTGCCACAACAAATGTCATTTTTTCCACAGTCTCCAATGATGCAACCTGCGTATGGTTCTAATCAAAGTTCTTACAGCTCAGGTGGTGGGTGTGTTGGTCACTTGGAGCAGCATCCACAAGACAGTTCAAGGCAACATCCATCTTCAGCGCCGTTTCCTGGATCTCAACAAAGGTTTTACAGTGGAGGACAGTCAAGGGGAAATAGTTCTTATAAATCAGGTTTCAAAGGTAAAGGGTCGAATTACAGGAATAATAGTGGTTGGAATGGAAATGTTGAGTCTAAAATACATTACATCCAGAGTGTCAAATCTGTCAGAGGAGAGGGCATACTGATCCGAATTATTTTTATAGAACTGCGCAGAGTACTTCACCACATTTCAATACTGAATGTCAGATTTGTGGTAAAAGGGGACATAGTGCTCTGGAATGTTATCATAGGGGAAATTACTCTTATCAACCCTCTGGACCTCCTGCTTTTCTTGGACCTACATTTCCTGGTCATTCTTCAGTGATTCCTTCATCACAGGGTTGTGTTCCACAGCCTCTGAATTTTGCTGCTCATTATTCATATCAGGGGCATGCACCTTTTATGCAAGGGATGAATGGTCAACAGAACATACATGAACCTGATCTTTCATATCAAGTCCAACCTGCAGTGCAAGGGATGAGTGTTCAAAGTTCACCATCATATTCCAATGCTGCAAATTGGATTGTGGATACAGGAGCATCACACCACATGACATCTGATCTTGCTAGCTTACACCAAGTTTCTTCTTTTGAAGGTTCAGAGAAAATTAAAATTGGCAATGGTCAAGGTTTGCCAATTCAGAATACTGGTTCTGCAATTATTAAAACACCTTCTCATTCTATTATAATGAAAAATGTGTTGCATGTTCCATCTCTTGCTGTGAATCTAATGTCTGTAAAGCTGCTGTGTAAAGATAACAGATGCTGGTTTATCTGTGATGACATCAATTTCTTTGTGCAGGACAAGGTGACAAGGGAGATCTTGTACAAAGGAAGGAGTAGACCTCACGAGTTGTTCCAAATTCCTGTGTCTTCATGGACAGTACCAAAGGCTTTTATTGGACAGTTGATCAAGTCTTCTCTCTGGCACCAACGGCTAGGGCATCCTACAAATGAAGTCATGGCAGTTATGTTAGCTAAGTCTCAGATTCCAGTCTCTATGGATAATAAGCATACCATGTGCACAGATTGTATTCATGGGAAGATTACTCGCAAACCTTTTGATAATGAGTCATCTAGATGTATCTTACCTTTTGATAGAATCCATTCCGATGTTTGGGGACCCTCTTCAGTTAAGTCTATAAAAGGGTATAGATTCTATGTTGTATTTGTTGATGATTGTACAAGATACATGTGGATTTTTCCATTATATAATAAATCAGAGGTGTTTTTGATATTTGTCAAGTTTTACAAGTATATTGAGGTTCAATTTGGAGCCCAATTAAAGTGCTTACAATCAGATGGGGGTGGTGAGTTTGTCAGTCATTCCTTTAAAGAATTTATGCAGTCTAAAGGAATGGTTCATAGAATTTCCTGCCCATACACTCCACAACAAAATGGATTGGTTGAAAGAAGGCACAGACATGTAGTTGAAACAGCAATAACCTTGATGAATGCTGCTGGGTTGTCACAGGAGTTTTGGTATCTGTCTTGTGCACATGCTATGTACTTAATCAACAGAATGGCTTCTAAGTTATTACAAATGAATTCACCTTATTTTGGTTTGTATGACAAATATCCATCCTTGAAGGATTTGAAAATATATGGCTCAGTTGTGTTTCCACACTTGAGACACTATAATGACAGTAAACTTCAACCTAGATCCTCCATGTGTATATTCTTAGGATATGCTTCAGGTTACAAAGGGGCTATCTGTTAAACTTGCAGACGCAGAAGTTGGTTTTATCTAGGCATGTTATTCATGATGAGTCTGTGTTTCCTGCAAAATGTAAACTCTCTGTGATGTTGAGTAGTCAATCTGTACCACTCTTAGTCAACTCTACTCCAATTCTGGTTCCCTTCAGAGCTTCAAGTGAACATGACAGTATATCTCCAGAGCCAGTTCAATTACAAAGGCAGAAATCTGGAACACAGGAATCTGAGTCATTGAGCTCATCTCCTATACAAGATCTCCAGCAACCTTTGTCACCTGTCTTAGGTCCAGCACATTCTCAGGTATTACCTCCTATCTCTGTGAGTGATTGGAATCAATCCTCTAGTTCCATTCCTGCTAATCCGTCTAGAACACATTCTATGACAACAAGGCTTCAAACTGGAGCAATTGAGAGAAGATACTATACTGCCTTTTATGCTAGTTTACCTGAATTACAGTCATTGAGAGTTGATAATGGATCTCTGTGTTCTGATGGATTCTATTTTCTGGCTAAGAGTGTTGATTGTGAAGAACTAAAGACTTTTAAAGTCGCAACTACGATTTCAAATTGGCAGCAAGCTATGCAAGATGAGTTTGATGCTCTTAAAGGGCAAGAGACTTGGGTTCTTGTACCTCCTCCTCATCACAGAACTATTATTGGGAGCAAATGGGTATACAAATTGAAAAAGAATCCAGATGGTAGTATATCTCGATACAAGGCACGTTTGGTGGCTCAAGGTTATACACAGGAACATGGTTTGGATTACTCCGAGACGTTTAGTCTAGTGGTGCGCCACACTACAGTGCGTTTAATTCTTGCACTTGCTACGAGTCACAAATGGGAACTTTGCCAACTTGACATAAAAAATGCATTCCTGCATGGTGAGTTGCAGGAAGAAATATACATGAAGCAACCGTAGGGGTTTGTCGATTCCAGAGTACCCAACCATGTTTGCAAACTGGTTAAATCTTTGTATTGACTTAAACAGGCTCCACGAGCCTGGAATGCTAAGTTCACAGATGTGTTACCTTCGATGGGATTCACTGTTTCTCAGTCTGACACAAGCTTCTTTGTTAAGACAAATGGTGAGGATATTCTTATGTTACTCCTGTATGTAGATGATATAATCCTTACATGTTCGAATATCACCAAAGTTCAGGGTGTGATTACTGCTCTAAGTGAAATATTTGATTTAAAGGACATGGGAAAGCTCACATACTTCTTAGGGCTGCATATTCAGTATAAAGGCAATGGAGATATGTTTCTTAGTCAGACTAAGTATGCACAATAGCTTATTAAAAGAGCAGGAATAGAGAATTGTAGGCCTGCACCAACACCTTCAAAGCCTCATACTCAGTTACTTTTATCTGCAGGGCAACCTTTGTCTGATCCAAGTCTCTATCGCAGTATTGTTGGAGCACTTCAATATTTGACCTTCACCAGGCCTGATATTGCTTATTTTGTCAATGTTGTGTGTCAATATATGACAACTCCAACTGATGCACACATGTTCCTCGTCAAACGGATACTCAGATATCTTCAAGGGACTCTACTGTGTGGAATTACCTATCGTTCAGGTACTGATATTCACATTTCTGCCTATTCCGATGCTGATTGGGCTTCTGATATTAACACCAGGAGGTGAGTCACTGGTTATGTAGTCTTCCTTGGTCCTAATCCTATTTCGTGGCAATCCAAGAAGTAATCGTCTGTATCTCGAAGCTCCAAAGAAGCTGGGTATGAAGCTCTAGCTAATTGTGCAGCTGATGTGTGTTGGATACGGTCCTTTATGAAAGATCTCCATCAGTTCTTACCTGCTCATCCTGATTTATACTGTGATAGTATATCAGCATTATCTCTAAGCACCAATCCTATCTTTCATTCCAGGATTAAACATCTTGATATTGACTATCATTTTGTTCGTGAACGGGTGCAGAAGAAAGATATCGTGGTGCACTATATCTTCACAGACAATCAAGTTGCAGACATTCTTACTAAATGACTTCACAATCCTGTGTTTGTTAAGCACTGCATCAATCTCAGCCTTGGTGTTCCTGGCTGCGATAGAGAGGGGATAATAACGGAAATACATGTGTTGAGTATTGATTGGTTAGGATATAATGTAGAGGAGTGCCACATAGGCAAATCAGTCAGTGCCACATAGGCAAATCAGTTAGAGGAGTGTTATAAAAGCTATTGTACAAACGTTTACAATTCTAATTTTCAATTTAGTTGCCTCTTCCTTTTCCGCTGCTCATCTTCTTTCTCTCTCTAAAATATTTCTTTCTCAAGCTTCTTGAATTCTTTGAGTTTTTGGTGTTATCATAAGATACCATAATTAAGATACTGGTTTAAGAACGGGAAGGTGAAACCGATCTCTTCAATACCTGAAAAGGTCGGGAGAGGGGAAAAGTAGAGCACGTGGCTGCGATCCATTGCTACCATATGAAATCGAAGTACAGGGAGAGCATCAGCATCAGCAGCAGCAGATGCTCTGATGCAGTAAATACTTTTTTTTTACGTTTTCTTCTTTTCTTAGTAATTATAGAAAAAAATAGGAAAATAGTTATTGCCATTGCATGGGTAGGTTTTTTTCTTTTAGTTTGATTTTTTTAAATTAAATTGTTTTATTTTAAAATTCTAATTAAGGAGGAGTTATTTATTTATTTTATTATTATTATTATTTTTTTTCCAGATAAGGAGGAGTATTTTTGACATTATGAATGATTCACCTTTTTTGATATTATGAAGGGAACTTTATATATAGAGACCAAAACTTTCATTATATTTTAAGGAACTCCATTAGTTTTTAAACATATCAAGAAGAGAAAAATTACACATAAAGTATACTTTTAATACTTAATTATATTAAGACAACTAGGGGTGGGCAAATGGGTCCTAGACCCGCGGGTCGGGGTGGGTCTAAAAATTACAAATACAAAACGGGGTGGGGCGGACCGGTTCCTGATAAATACTGGGCGGGCCGATTTTAAAGAATGGAGAAAACAGGCCCCCGGCCCATACTGTTCATTGCCTACTGTGATTACCCTCTATTGTCTATTACCCTTTTTCTCTTATTCTCAGAACTAATTTGACCCTCTTTCCTCCCTCGATCTCTCGATCTCATCCCTATCGATCTTCTCTCTCTCGATCTAGATCTCCTCCCTCTTAATCTCTCTCTCCCACGGTCCCTCCCTCTCTCCTATCTCACCCGCCCTAAACCTTCACATAGTATAACAAACCAGGCATATCCCAGCTCACTCGCCGTAAACCATCTGCGCCACAAGTCGCCGTCCATAAAGCATCACCAGCTACGCCACAAGCCGTCATCCACGCCCTTCTCTCTTTTCTCCAATCCCGCGCTTGAGCTACCGATAATTTCAGGTAATTTCTCTAAAACACTATTTAAAATTTTAGGGTTTATCAATTAACTTTTACTTTCTCCATACGCCTCTATCTCCGATCTGTGAAGCTCGAACAGGAGCTCGATCGAGAGGTTTCAGACATGGTGGAACGAGCGGAGGATCTGGGTCGGGCTTGGCCAAGATGATGTCTTGGAGCGATTTGAGGATGTTGAGGAAGACAACGAGGTCCTGGAGCGATTTGAGTCTGTGTGAGGGACGAGTAAGTTGAATCGCTTGGAAACGGCCAGCGGATGAGGGTCTTGATGTCAGGTAGTTGGAGACCGAGTTGAAGATGGAGGATGAACGAGACTGGGAGGCGATAAAAAAAAAAAAAAGGACCGTGGACTCGTCCCGAACCGGCTTGTTTGAAACGGGTTGAGTTAAGTCCGGTTCCAGTGATTAGATTTGTAATACCCGGTCCGTGACCCGTCCTGTTTCCTTTTTAAGTGGGTCTAGTCTGGTCCTTTCAAAATTGGGCCCGGCCTCGCCCATGCCTATAATACCCTGAAAATTTTAAATATATGCATTAAAATATTCAAAATTATGAATATGTGAAAAGAATCAAGAATTTATATTAATTCACTTGAGTTTAGTTTTAAATTAAACTAGTTATGAAGTTTGAAATTTGGAATTTGGGAATTAATTATCTAAAATCCGTAGACCTTATGAGGTCAAAATTTGTATTTTTGAATAGAGCTCGATCTCATGAATGCGTAGGCGCAAACCATTCGTGAAACGGAGTTATAACTAAGAAGTTATTAACGTTTAAAGTCGGGGATAAATTGGTAATTTTATATTTCTTTAGAAGGCCCCAAAAAATCTGGAGCCATGTGACATGCCACGTGTGTGGTTAGGATGAAAAGAAAAAAATCAAATGGATGGTTGGGATCGAAAGAAAAGAATAGAAAAGAGAAAAGGAAGGGAGGAATAAGGGAGGGTGACCAATAGGGGAAGATAAGGCGGAGTGGAAAGGAGAGAACTGAGAAACGGAAGATCGGGACCCGGCCCTTGGTGACCCAACCCAATCAACTCCCTTAGCATTTTCGACGGGTTTTCACCCATTTTTCTGTTGAATTGCCTCAAACCACCACTTAGAAACCCCTTCATAACCTTCCCCCTTCCTATTACACCTAAAAAAATAATGAAATTTGGTCTTAAATTTGGAAAGAACACACCCATGGGTGCCGACCCTTCTTGCTCGAAATCCACCAAATCTGAAATGATTTGGTTAAATAACCACCACCATGAGACTACCTTGGAGGTCTAGAACAAAACCTAAACCATGGTAGGGGTGGCGGAGCACCGGAGGTGATGATTTGAGACTACCCATTTTATAGGGTTTTTGGTAGGTTCGAGGCAAATTGGAGCCTGTCGAAGCCAAATTGGACTTGGCCACATGTATAAAGTTTGCTCTACTCTTTGATATCTTCATTTATGAAATTTTTGAGAATTTTTAAAAATAGTTGAGTTTTCCAGCGAGTCGGAGCGGTCGACCGCCACCTGCAGCGGCGCATGGCTAAGACGACGATATTGCTCTTTTAAAACTAATTACAATGTTCTGAGTCTATATTTATAATATATTTGATGTGAATCAATTGTTTGGACTTAATTTATGAAGTGTTAGTCACTTTAAAGTGTGAAGATTATGAAATACAATTTAGAATGTGAACTACGAATGACTTGATCCCTGTTTAGGGTACGTAGGCAGTCTAACGAGACGTTAGATGCGGCCATAAAAATAAGTGAGATTAAATACTTCGAGAATAAATAATTAGAATGAGATTTGATTTACAAAGGAAGGTGGTGACAAAGTGTGAAAAGAAATAGTGCATTTGATATAGAAATTGTAATTATGGACCATGGATGGAACCAAGGCCTTTAAATAAAGAAACACGTTAGGTGGTAGCTAGTTAATCGAGGTAAATCTTTTGTTGAACGATTGTGCTAAGAGAAGGAAGTTTGATCAATAACTTGAGTTTTATCCGTATGTTTTGATAATCAAATGTTGGTTATAAATTTATTGTGAGGGTTCATGAAATTGAAGTATTTAATTAGGATTAATGGTAAGTTAACTAAACAAGGGTGTAGTTCGGGCCTATCACTAATATTATTATTTCCTGAATAAAGCAATATTTCGGGGCTGGGGTGTGACAAAATGGTATCAGAGCAAATGATCCTACTCTACGAGATGCACTACTCGTGAGTCTTGTTGGGTGTGCGTTATGACATGGATTGTGGTTGCATGAATTCATATTTTTAGTAATAAAGTGGCATTCATGTTTTATATGTGAAATACATATATAAATTGTATTATGATTGTGGTCCAATTTCCTTGGTAAATATGAAAGTTTTGCTAATGGGAATTGTGATTTGCGTTTATATTGCATTATTTCATAAGTTTTATGAGAATGACGGAAATTATGTGGAATGCATATATTGTGAATTATGATGCTTTGAATTCAATTGAATGGCAGTAGGAAAATTTTAAAATATCGTATTGATGTTGTAGCTTTGAAGATGAGCATTTGATTAAAGTTTTGGATTAATCTTGAAAAGGTTGAATGTTAGGGTGATTGTGAGGTGGTGATAAGTAGATGGAGAATTTGTATTATACCTGGCACTTGAGAAATTGAATTGGGCAAAAAGACCCGTGGATATAAGGGTGGATATGTGAATTGGGCAAAAGGGCCCGTGGATATAAGGGTGGATATGTGAGATTGGGCAAGAAAGGCCTGTGAATGTGAAATAGGGCGAAAAATGCATGTGAATGTGGAATTGGGCGAGAAAGGCCCATGAATGTGAAATTGGGCAGAAAATGCTCGTAGATATAAATGAAAAAAAAAAAAAAAAAAGGAAAGAAGAAGAAAAGAAAAAGAAAGTGTGATGTGTATTGGCCATGTATATTACTATCTTTTCCAATCTACTAATCGTTGATTGAGATAAAAAGAAAATGGTGGTGGAATCATTGTTTTGACAATGATAAGTGTGGCTAGAAATTTTAAAAATCTTTTGGCCAATGATAATTGTGGTTGGAAATTTTAGCATTTATCAAGGTTGTGATGATGCATCTAATGGAAATTTTTTTTTTTATAAATTGTGGTTATGGTTGACCATTATAATTTGAAAGGGTGGAAAAACTATGAGGTGTTCTTCATTTATTATTGGTGGACGTGAATAAAATTATGGAATGAGACTTTGAGTTCGTTTAATATAAACGACTTCCCACTTGTGTTTTTGCGTTTGATGGAAATGATTGATGGAGAAGTTTGTAATAACTCATGTAATTGTATGGATGGAATATATGGGAAGTGTTTGTGGATTTCCCACCGTGGAGATTGTTATATGGTATTGTCTAGTGCAATTGATTTGAATTTAATGTATTATGTATACTAATATTTGTTGGAAGATCATCTTAACTTGCTTCAAAAGACATGAGATCTTGATTATCTCATTTTAATCAAGATTTATTATGACGATATTTAGACATCCTTAAAGTTTTGGTTGATTTGTTAAATGTATAATGAACCAGTAAGAACCAAATTAAAAAAAAAAAAAAATTGTTATGATTGATATTCTGATTTTGGTCAACGTTAGAACTGGTGATTTTGGGTTCATGTGAGATAAGTTAGTCCTATGATTGGGACTACCTTTAAATTGATACATGCACTGGTTGCATAATGGTGTAAAGTTTATATGATTAAATTAAGATTATGCATTATCTGTTTTGGTGAGAAATCGGGAACCAATTGGTTGAATGATTACTTTCTTATTCATTGTGTTAGAGTATGTGAAAGTTATAAAATTTGTTGTTGACTGAAGTTTAACCTTATAATTGTTAAATTTGGCCATATAAGTTGGAACAAATTATATTGAGTTTGCTTCCTTAGTTTGATCACAACATTGATTATACAATTTGGATTGGTTCGGTTATCATAGTCATGAGTTGTCGTTGTTGAATTCGATTTTGTGAATAGAGTTGATGAAGAGCACATATTTTCATGACTATGTGATTAATAAGGGTTAATTTCTTTAGCCGATAAAGTCGTGATATATAAATTTCTGTCATTTGGTTGATGGAATGCGAATAGTGCTCTGGAAGTGTGAGTCCTTAATTTAGGCGATCTGCGGTTGCCTTTAGAAACAGTTTAAAAGAGAATCAATTAAAATGAAAGATTTAAAAAGGCTTTAAAGATGACTAAGGGTAATTTAGTTTAATTGTGGATATGAATGAAATCATAGAACGAGATTTGATTTCGTTCAGTGTGAATGGTATTGTGGATTTGGTTTTAAATTTCTTTCCATCACATAGTAATGAGATTGGAAATTCCAATTATTTTGGTTGGAATTTTGGTATTTGAATTGCCAATTCTAATGGTTTGGCTTGAAAATTTTGATATTTACCTAGCTATTAATGATCATGGCTTGAAATTCTGATATTGATTTGGCCGAAAGAAAAATTATGATGGGAATTTATGATATTAGTTTTGCCAATATTGAGTATGACAAAAAATTTCTAATGTTGGTATCGCCCATGGTTGTGGTTAGAAATTTTGGGAAAGAAATGTGGTAATGATTATGTGTAGCCAATTAGAATTATGACTAAATGGTTGATATTATTTTTGCCAAAAGTAATGGTAAGTGGTAATGCCCATAATTATGATTTAAAATTTAAATTAGCGTGACTGGGATTTCGGATATCTATCTTGCCAATGTGTGTAGCTAGAAGTTCTGATATTTTTCCTTACCAAAGAATGTGGTTGTGAGAATCATGATCAATTCTTCGTTGATTTATTTATTGTCAACTTGAATAAAATTGTAGACGAAGACTTTAATTGTATTCATCATAAAAGAAATGGTGTAAATAGTTTTAGTTCCTTCTCGTAACACGACAGTTGAAATCTCGGGGACGAGATTTATTTTAACGGGGAGTGATTGTAATACCCTGAAAATTTTGAAATATATGCATTAAAATATTCAAAATTATGAATATGTGAAAAGAATCAAGAATTTATATTAATTCACTTGAGTTTAATTTTAAATTAAACTAGTTATGAAGTTTGGAATTTGGAATTTGGGAATTAATTATTTAAAATCCGTAGACCTTTTGAGGTCACAATTTATATTTTTGAATAGAGCTCGATCTCACGAACGCGTAGGCGCAAACCATTTGTGAAATGGAGTTATAACTAAGAAGTTATTAACATATAAAGTCGGGGATAAATTGGTACTTTTATATTTCTTTAGAAGGCCCCAGAAAATCTGGAGCCATGTGACATGCCACGTGTGTGGTTGGGATGAAAAGAAAAAAAATAAAATGGATGGTTGGGATCAAAAGAAGAGAATAAAAAGGAGAAAAGGAAGGGAGGAATAAGGGAGGGTGACCAATAGGGGAGGAGAAGGGGGGAGAGGAAAGGAAAGAACTGAGAAACGGAGGATTGGGACCCGGCCTTTGGTGACCCGACCCAATCGACTCCCTTAGCATTTCCAATGGGTTTTCACCCATTTTTCTGGTGAATTGCCTCAAACCACCACTTAGAAACCCCTCCATAACCTTCCCCCTTCCTATTACACCTAAAATAAATAATGAAATTTGGTCTTGAATTTGGAAAGAACACACCCGTGGGTGCCGACCCTTCTTGCTCGAAATCCACCAAATCTGAAATGATTTGGTTAAATAACCACCACCATGAGACTACCCTGGAGTTCTAGAACAAAGCCCAAACCATGGTAGGGGCGGCAGAGCACCGGAGGTGATGATTTGAGACTACCCATTTATAGGGTTTCCGGCAGGTTCGAGACAAATTAGAGCCTTTCCAGGCCAAATTGGACTTGGCCACAAGTATAAAGTTTTCTCTACTCTTTGAGATCTTCATTTCTAAAATTTTTGAGAATTTTTAAAAATAGTTGAATTTTCCGGCGAGTCGGAGCGGCCGACCGCCACCTGCGGCGGCGTGTGGCTAAGACGACGATATTGCTCTTTTTAAGCTAATTTCAATGTTCTGAGTCCATATTTATAATATATTTGATGTGAATCAATTGTTTGGACTTAATTTATGAAGTGTTAGTCACTTTAAAATGTGAAGATTATGAAATACAATTTAGAATGTGAACTACGAATGGCTTGATCCCTGTTTAGGGTACATGGGCAGTCTAACGAGACGTTACATGCAACCATAAAAATAAGTGAGATTAAATACTTCAAGAATAAATAATTAGAATGAGATTTGATTTATAAAGGAAGGTGGTGACAAAGTGTGAAAAGAAATAGTGCATTTGATATAGAAATTGTAATTATGGACCATGGATGGAACCAAGGCCTATAAATAAAGAAACATGTTAGGTGATAGCTAATTAATCGAGGTAAATCTTTTGTTGAATGATTGTGCTAAGAGAAGGAAGTTTGATCAATAACTTGAGTTTTATTCGTATGTTTTGATAATCAAATGTTGGTTATAAATTTATTGTGAGGGTTCATGAAATTGAAGTGTTTAATTGGGATTAATGGTAAGTTAACTAAACAAGAGTGTAGTTCAGGCCTATCACTAATATTATTATTTCCTGAAATAAAGCAATATATCTGGGCTGGGGTGTGACAGTGCCCACCCCTAGAGACAACACTTTTTAAATATTTCAATGAAAGACAAAAGTTAATAAATGTGGAAGATGACATCATTGGCTTTTTATCTTTAGAGTGTAAGTGACCAAAATATCCTTTATAGTGGTAATAGCAAACCCCGACCTAGAATGTCCACCTTGACTCCGGATCGAACTGTGATGGCCGATACCAAGAAGCTGATGAAGTCATAAAGTGTAGTGAAGTGGAAAATGTGAATAAATTTAACCTAAAAGTGCCTAAATATAAGAGTGAACTGGTGAGCAAGAATGAACCCATTTCACACGTGATGTCAGAGCATAAGTAAAGTACAGCAAGGCAGGATGCGAATTTACCATCCAAGGTAGCCACTTATACTGATATTTGCCAAGAATCCTCGTCGATACGAAAGTTCAGCTGCTAAAACCTGGAGGGGTGAAAAACAAGGGTGAGTGGGCCTAAAAATAAAGTTTTATAAAAACCTTTTTGGAAACATTGTAATCCCTTACTGTAAAACAAATATAGTTTCCAAAATATACATACTAAGTATAGTATAACAATACTTACCAGAACCAGTAGTATCATAGGAATGTAATACTTCACAAACTTTCATAAAATAAATACATGACGTCTGTAATCACCAATTCTCGCATGAATAAACATATCATATCGAGTGCTCATCAACACATGCTAACACACAAGTTCATGCAGAGATATTCTAACATGAACAGGACTTGGTGTAACAATAATATATGCTTTAGTACTACAATCACGTGAAGACTGGCGCTATGCGCAGCACATACGAGTCCTAATTGCCTACAACAATCTAGGATAGGACTGACACCTACAATGGATCCAAAGTGAGCGTATAGTGCGATGTGCACATACACGTGAAAGACTGGCCTTGGCCCAGACAAGTACTAACACAGGTGTAACAAACGATGAGCAATTACGTCATTTTCTATAATTATAGTTAACATAACATTATTCATGGTCGTAAGTTTAACTAAGGCATCTCGTAGGATTTGTAATGATTTTCTAATTCTCGTCGTTACGTCATTTTCTATAAATGTTAATTTAATTACGGTACTCATATAGAAAATTCATTATTAGATGTATATATGGAAACTAAATAAATATATGTATATATCAAAGGAAAGACCCATGCACAGATACTCGGATTAGGAAAGCCGGAGTCTCCGGTGGTAATCACACCTAAGCATAAGATTGGGACCCATTAGTAAAACTCAACTAAAATGATTAAATTTGGAAAAATGGAGTGTGGATTTGGAATTAGAGCATCAAAATACGCTAAGAGGGGTTTCGGGCAAATTTTGTAAAAAGTCAACAAAAAAGTCAACCGAGACATCCTGGTGGTCAACTACATTAAAACTTTGGAATTTCACTAAATAAATGTCAAAAATGGACTCGGGGCATCAAAATTAGCATAGAAGGGTTTTCCGAGAAATTCTGAAAAAGTCAACATAAGGGAATATTCCAAGAATATTCTGAAATATTTCAGGCCCATTTTAGAATTGAGCTGGGCTGGATCAGTGGCCCAAAGGTTTGGGCATAAGACTTTGGCCAGGTTTGGGCTTAGGCCCCCACTTTTTTTGAAACGGGTCGGGTTTGACCCATTTGGGCTCGCGAGTCACTAGACCCAATGAAGAAGAAGACTGGAAACAGTGAGTTTGGCTAGGAAATTTCAAAGGGCTATATTATGTTCATTTCTCAACCAAAATAAAAAATTCAAAAGCCATAGTAAAGCTCAAGAGTTAGGGAATCATGTACCAATTTGGGGTTGAGTCGTGACCGGAAATGGTCAGAAATGGCCTGCACAGTGTCGGATCTTCGCTGGAAAACTGGGGAAGTTTCCCCGAGTGGTTTCTACGTCCAAACAACACCAAAATGTCTCAAAAACAACGTAATCAATAGTCCTAAACACGATTTACAAAGGTTTTGGAGTGATTTTAGGCCTTCCCTTCGCCGGATTCTTTTTTTTTTTTTTTTGCACAGTGATTGTACTGTGCAACAAGAAAGAGAGAGAAAGTCGACCTGGACTTTGTGTTTGTGAGTCCAACTTCGATCAGTTGGGAAGGGTTAGTAAAGGTGGTGGTGCGGTAGTCGCTGGAGCTACGTGGGATGGTGGTCTAGTGTTAAGTCTGTAAAGGAAGAGAGGGAGAGTATTAAGAAAAAGACCAGATGGAGAGAGAGAGAGAGAAAGAAAGAGAGAGAGAGAGAGAGAGAGAGAGAGAGAGAGAGAGAGCTGAGAGGGAAGGTTTGGGCATGTGGGGAAAAAGTTGTCAAGTGAGTGAGTGGGTGAGTAAGGCGTGTGGGGAGATTTGAAATGAAAGAGAGAAAATGAGAGATTTTGGGAGAGAGAGAGAGAGCTGAGAGGGAAGGTTTGGGCATGTGGGGAAAAGGTTGTCAAGTGAGTGAGTGGGTGAGTAAGGCGTGTGGGGAGATTTGAAATGAAAGAGAGAAAATGAGAGATTTTGGGAGAGTGGGAGACACGAGGACAAAGGGGATATGTGACCCACGTGTGTGGTTCCAAGCACACAGATATCCTATAAGAAAATAAGAAAATAATAAAATAATAAAGTTGAATATGTAGAATAATGAATTTACTAAAATGCCCTTTCTGCTTTGTAATTCCGTAAAATCTTCCTATCTCCAAACTCAATTCTGTTTGCGCCCACGTGTTCGTAGCGATGGTTATGCTAAAAGAATGTTTTGTATGTCTCACTATACGCTAGTCAACAAAAGTCAACACCCTCGCCTCTAAGGGCATTTTCGTCAAGTCCTTTTAAAATTAATAAAATTGTAAAATTAGGGACGTGTTGTCACAATCTACCCATCTAAAAAAAAAAAAACTTTCGTCCTCGAAATTTGAAATCATTTGTTATACAAAATAGTGAAACGTCAGCAGAAAAATAAATATGTAAAGAAGATGTCAAGTTAAAGCGGTTGCATAAAAGAGAATGACATTCCGTTGCGATTGGAGTGCAATGATTCCTCTTTCATGCCTTCAAACTCATACTTTCTTTCTCCTTCAGTACAATACTATAATATAATACTTCTTATAAAAACATAAAGTCAAAAGTATATAATAATTTCCTATCAAAATACATACATACATACATATATATATATATATATATATATATATATATAATAACGTAAAGTTAAAATAATTGAACTGAAATCAAAACTAAAAATAGAAAGTTTTTCACCTACACAGTCGTAGGGTCACGTACTTCGAGAATAAGTGCGTAGTCTCCTTGGGTTAAGCCCAAACAATCAATAACTAATTAAATAAGCAAATACAAATGCTAACATAAAAGGACTTACTTGTTTAGTTGCTTAACAATTCCAACGAATAAGTTATCAATATACGATCTGCAGCCCGCGATATCGACAGCTCACTATTATCTTGATAAGCAAGCAACAAATTCCCGAGGGTGCCATATTACCATCATGCCCCCAATAAGGAAATACACATATACCCTCTCGAGCAACATCGTCAATAATATAAATTGTGCATAAAGTGTCCATACAACGTTTCAAATAATGTCATACCCAAAATTAAAAATTGTAACTGTGGTTACACATAACTCTAGCTAGGATAGGTGTTAGTCATAATCATACTAAAACTGTGGCATGAATAAACTCAACATGTCCACCAAGGTCTAGATAATTCGTTCAGACTGGCCGTTATTCTGAGGATGAAATGTGGTATTGGGTAACAACTTGTACTCATAGCCTTCAAGAAGACTTCCCAAAACTTGGAAGTGAAACACGTATCTATCACGCCCTGAACCCGGAGTTGGTAATAAAAACTTGAACATGAATCTGAAACATGAGTTAAAAGCTACATAATTAAAAGGAAATTGGAATGGGTTGGAAAATAAACTCCTCTTATTAAAATAACTCCAAAATCCTTACAGGGTGTACAAAAGTAATAAATTAAAATCCTTAAAACCCTTATCCAACACAACCTTAACTCGTCTATCACTTGTATTGCCAAATAACTCATCTGTAAAATAATAGGTGAGGGGTGAGCAACAACCACCGTCGCTCAGTGAGTAGAATATGTAATATGTCAGTCAAGCGATGCCTTTTTACACACTCTAGAAAATAGGATAATAATATCAAAGCTTTAACCACGTAATTTCATATCACATCATCCCTTTACGTGTTCATTACATCCTTTATAAATTGTAACTCACCACGTGACCCCTACTAGCCTTTCTGCCTAAATGTCCCCGTGTGCAGTTTACATTTATCCCTCGGATTAATGCAACACTAAGTTCTCATGCTCCATGAAAATATCCAAATAATCCACATATCACCATATTAATAATTCCAAAAGCATTTCAACAGATCCAACGTGCTTGACTTAAAATAGATAGTGATTTATAAATAGATAAAACCCACAATAGTTCATGGTTTTCATTTATCAAAAAATAAGAATACTTTGAAACACATTACATAAACCACTCATCTCGATAATCCAAGCTTTGGCAAGACAACCCAACTAACATATCCACAAACCTCAAACCCTAGCTCGCTATCTCTCTATTTGTGGAACATGCATGCTCTGCATATTTCACTTCTTTTTATGCTCCAAAAACAATGGAGCAAAGCTCCTATCTATAGTGAAATAGAACAGCTCCAAGACTTGAGGTCCAAGGAAAATATACGATAAAATATATGAAGTCCTATCCGTAAACTCCTTGCGTGTATGAAGGTGATACTTTCCTTGCGACACCTATTGTAGTATTAAGATCTTAGTCACTAGTTATGCAAGGTGTCTTTGCATGTGTGCAAAGGATGACAACTCCAAGTAAATAGCCTTGAAAAATCAGCACACTAGAGTGCTTACTAATCACCCATTTCTTTCCCTTAAGATAATTAAGACTAGTACTGATAGGAGCTAGGCACGTGGTAAATAATAATAATAATAACAAATATATATTTTTAAAATACTGGGTCTTATAGCATCACTGTAAGGTATATTTCTATGATTGGGTACGTAGTTCTATGATTTAGATTACTAATTTATATTTTATGTGGTATATATGTATTTGCGATGTTTTCAACAACTAAGTTGTTTAATTAGCTGAAGTCATTAGACATGACGCCAGATTGTTTTTTTTCCACCCCACCCCACCCACATCAGGCCTCGAACCTGGGACCTAATCTACCCCACTCCTTACCCACACCTTCACCACTAGGCTATTCCTAGTGGCTTGACATGACGCCAGATTTGATTGAATAGCGTGATCTCATTGCAGAGCTTTAACTAATGTGGGGACAATGCCAGGTAACCAAAAGAAATAATGTGGATGGAAAATGAACTCTTTTGGTTTTTGTACATGTGAAATTTCTGGATTGATCATGCCTTATGTACACGAAAATACATTCAAGCACTCAATCAATTACTAGTCGGTCGTGAGAGTATTTTCACAACTAGGTAAAATAGATTATGAAATGTTTAGTTTTAGTGTCATTAAGCATTTATCCCACACCCAAGCAAAGAGTTTCGAACATTCCCCTCTCATTTTGGCCTCCATTCCACATAAGAGAAACAAAAATAGAGATTTGTTGAAACAATTCTAAATTTGCAAAATTCACTTGAAAATTATTTGAATTTGTGGAATTGGCTTAGTGAGTTTTGTACTTAGTCAAGAGTTCAAGCATTCCCTCCTCCATGCCAAGAGTTCGAACAATCCCCTCCCATCTTGGCCTACTTCTAGAGAAAATTAAGAAAAAAAAGAAAATGTAGAGTTGTAAAAGTACACCGGCATATCTAGTGGAAAGATGCAAATATGAGATGCAAAAACACTTTTACTTTACATTCTTTTTATTTACATTTTCTGCTGAAGATGAATTTTTTACATCTTTCCACGGAGAGATTTTCGACCAACAAGAAATGTAAAATGCCAATTTCAAGGCATTGTAGAGCAACTCAAAAAGAGAGATGTAAAATATTCACCTTGGCTAGAATATGTAATTTAGAACCTAATTTTACATCTTTTGGTGGTTGGTCCTGCCAATCAAATAAAGAAAATTAAATGAGATCTCAAGCTTGCATATTTCTCATTGGAAATACAACTCATATTTACATCTTCCAGAAATGTATACTGTGATGTAAATATGATTTTCACATCTCAATTAGAATTGATCTTTCCATTGTTGATGCTCATACATCCCCCATCATAGACGTTGTTCGAAAATTATTGGAAGTTCTTGAAATTGACTTGGGAAGATTTTCATCGAGTTAGTTATTAATGGGTTATGGCCCCTTAGTTTGATTTGAAAAGAAAAAAAAATTTGGACAACGTAGTTTACGGAAAATTGAAAACTACGGACACATTTTCGGAAGGTTTACACTTTTATATTCACAAAGTTTTCTGAGGCCTGTCATATTGTTTGGTTTAAGATGCATGAAAATAGATTGCACTATAATACTAATCCTCCACCGGATAGAACCCTAAGTTGATGCAAGATACCAATCTTTCCTTCTCACTTATTTAGAATGGAGTAGCAAGTTTGTAGTTCATTCTCGGTTTCTTAATTAGTTTAATTAGTACTTAAAGCTACTAAAATGTGGAATTAAAGTGATATGAACGTCATTAAAAGCAAAAATTCCCAAGAAACACAACTTTTATTGAACAAACTAGCTACTACATAAAGGACATAACAACAGAGTTGATACGATATGTGTTTATTGGTTTACCACTCACACAATACAGTGAAACTGAAATACGTAGAAACTAAAAATAAGAAAAACTAGTGTTGAAAACTAATGCCACTTTCGCAGGAAACTCGATTGCATTGAGCGTATGCAACAAGCCTTGTAAACCCATAGGTGACCCTGATAGGACGAGTGAAGTCTCGTGAGGGTTTCCAGAGACGTTACCCACAAACATCATGTGATAGTTATGATTATGAATGTTAAGTGGCTGTAAAGATATCCTTTTTTTCAGGTCTAGCATTGTGTTACCTTATTCGAGGTCAGGGTTTGCCTTATCTTCTTCAGGGCCAGGGCTTACCTTGTCTTCTTCAGGGCCAAGGCCAGGGTTCGCCTTGTCTTTTTTAGGGCTAGGGTTTGCCTTGTCTTCTTTAGGGTCAGGGTTTGCCTTGTCTTCGAAGAGGGTTGCCTTCGAAACTTCAACAACCCTTTTATTGTCTTCAGAGAAGGTTGCCTTCGAAACTTCGATAACCCTTTTATCATCGATGTTGTTGTTGATGTTGATGTTGTTGTTGTTGTTGTTGTTATTGCTGTTGTTGTTGCTGTTCTTGTTGTTGTTGTTGTTGTTATTATTGTTGTTGGTAGTAGTAGTTGTTGTTGTTGTTGTAGTTGTTGTTGTTGTTGTTGTTGTTGATGATGTTGCATTGTCTTCTTCATCGTCAAGGTTTGCCTTGTCTTCTTCAGGGCCAAGGTTTGCCTTATCTTCTTCAGGGTTAGGGTTTGCCTTGTTTTCTTGAGGGCCAGGGTTTGCTTTGTCTTGTTCAAGGTCAGGGTTTACCTTGTCTTGTTCAGGGTTAGGGTTTGCCTTGTCTTTGGAGAGGGTTTCCTTTGAAACTTCGATAGCCTTTTTGTTGTCGATGTTGATGTTATTGTTGTTGTTGTTGTTATTGTTATCGTTGTTGCTATTCTTGTTGTTGTTGTTGTTGTTGTTATTCTCGTTGGTTGTTGTTGTTGTTGTTGATGTTGTTGTTGTGGTTGATGATGTTGATGTTGTTGATGTTGATGATGATGATGTTGATGATGATGATGTTCCCATGTTAAATGGTATGATCACTCTCACTTCTCTCTTCTTCTTTTTTCTCTCTTTCTCGTATGTTTTACTTGCTCCATAGCTTCGAAACTGCTATCCTATTTATAAGCAAGGATAAGCGCACACCATTTTTCTCTATTCACATTATGTGTTCACACGAAGGGTTCCGTATATAAGGTGTTTTTAGTTTTTATTTAATATTTCACGAGTTCTAAGTGTTTAATTATTATAGAAAAGTCCTACTCCTAGTGTTGTTATCTCTTACGTTGTTTAGGATTGAGACTTGTAATGGTTGTCTACATCGATTGGATTAAAGCCTTGTATATATTTACGTCGCATTAATTCAAAGAGAATTTGAGTTTTCACATGTACCCAAGCCCATCGTATCAAGGAGAATTGCATAAAATTGCTTTACTTTATTTTATTTTATTTTTATTTTAGGGTTAATCTCAGTTTATTACCCTCAAGTTTCTTGGTTTTCAACATTTGGTACATCAAGTTTTTTTCATCCCAAAGTGGTACCTGAAGTCAAAATTTTGGGACAACTTCATACATATGTTAAAGTTGTTGTTAAGTAAGCCGTTAACTAGTAACGTGGCACCTATGTAGACAATGACTGGGTGCCACGTGGATAATAAAAAATTGAAAAAAAAATAAAAAATAAAAAATTGAAATTTAAAATTTAAAAAACCTAATAGTTAAAAGTTAAAAATTTATAAAATTAAAAAATCAAAAATTAAAAATTAAGAAAATGGGAAAAGTCCGAGTGTGTCACTTTCATTAAAAAATAAAAAATTATTTGACAACTAAATTAAAAATAAAAAATAAAAATTCATTTGACAACTAAATATAATAAGGGTGATTTTGTGAAAAATAATAAAAAGTTACAATATTAACAATAGATCAACAATATTTATGTTAATTATAAATAGGTCAATCATGTATTGTGATACTTAAATGCATTTAAAATAAACAAAAATTAAAAAATTTGCAACTATAGTTGGCACCCACTTCGACTAACACTTTTTTTCTTATAGTTTTATATTTATAATAAGTCATACAGATCAGACACTGCAATGCAATGTCTGTTTCCTGATTCTGTTTTTTACATTTAGATTCAGAAACTGAGTTGTAGTGGCCATTTATTGGTTTCATTTTTTTCCATCACACACACGCCTCCTACATGTTCTTTTGTACATTTGGATTCAAACACTGGAATGCAGTGTCCGTTTCCTAATTCTGTTTTTCACTTTTGGATTCAGATGCTGCGTTGCAGTGTCTGTTTCTTAGTTATATTTTTTTGTCACTCACATGGTTCCTACACTCCACACTTCACGCGACTCTTGATTTTACATTTAGATTCAGACACTGTAATGCAATGTCTATTTCCTAGGTCTGTTTCTAACTCTGTTTTTTATATTTAGATTTAAACATTGTAATGCAATATCCGTTTCTTGGTTTTTTTTTTTTTTTTTTTTTTTTTTTTTTGAGCATTTGGATTCAGACACTGTAATGCAATGTACATTTCCTGGTTCTGTTTTTTGACAATTGGATTCGAACAATGCAATGCAGTGTCCATTTTCTGGTTCTATTTTTTACTTTTGGATTCGAACACTGCAATGCAATGTCTGTTTCCTTGTTCCATGTTTTTTTTTTTTTTTTTTTTATTTAAGTAGACTCTTTCATGTAAACGTAGGGCGAGAGAGAGTGATAGAATATACATATTCTAACTATTTATTGGATTCAGATCCTCTCAAGATCAGTTCTATAAGAATAGAAATTCAATGGTTGAATCATCTTCCCCCGCCTCTCTTCCCTCTCAACTCATAGTTCTCCCTTACACCCACACACCCCCACACCCCACCGTTGTTAACAAACCCAAATTCAATTACAGATCATCCGTGCTCTAAGTCTGATTTATTTTTTCACTATCCCTTACTGTTTTAGTTTTTTATTATCATCTCTTTCTTCTTCTTCATCCTTGAGATTTCTCTCACTCTAATTCTTCCATAGTTATGAAAAAGATCTCTGCAACCAAAAGACATTGGTTTGCATGACCCCTCTCTTTATTGTTTCATTAACATCAGCTGAGATTTTAAGGTCAATGGACTTACAACTGAGGGATGTGGTGGTGGTGGGGCTGATTTTAGAGAGGGTAAGGTGAGGGATTTGCAATTAGTGGTTGTCGGTTGAGTGGGTTGTGGTAGTGTTAGGGCTGATTTTGAGGTGGGGTTGAATTTAATTTGGAATTTGAGGAGTTAGTGGTTCGAGGTTGAGAGCTTCGAAGTGAGGCAGAAAGAGAAGAGTTTAGAATGACAAGAGATTTTGGCCGTTAGATTTGTATCAATGGATGAGATCCATCAGTCTAGAGGATCTCCACAAATTGATCTGAATATGATCGAAATCCATATTTATAATAGCTTAAGTCCATATAACATTTATAGAGAGAGAAAGAGAGAGTGAATGATAGAATTAGTCAAATTCAAATTCTAACTATTTAAATGACTTAAAGCCTATGTGGCTTTCATCATTGACCTATGCCTAATTAATAAAAATATATCATTGATTAAGCCCAAAACAAAAATATGTCATTGATATATGGCTTAATAGTAAAATTTTTATTAACCTTTGGCTAAATTAATGTACTCTAAATTTGTCTTACTCAATTGAGGATGAATAAGATGACATTGACCTAATGGGAAAAGTCCGAGTGTGTCACTTTCATTCACATGGCACATCAAAAGCATCCAAGTTTAACTAGAGCCTCATATGGACTTATCATATTTGTTTCCAATTTAATACATTATGCGTGTTAATTTCAAAGTATTTGAGGTCGTACATATTTGGGCAAGCATGCCTCTATTGCTCACGTGCATGCAAAGACATTTTTTAAATCACAATGTGTTACATGCGACTTACACACTTTAAATGTATTTATATGTGTAAATTGATAAAAGGAAAGTCAAATATTTGAAGTAAATGAATAATCTTAGATCATGCTAGAAGAAACCTCTCATAAACCAATTAAAGCAGCTGAATTTACATAATAAAATAGGTCTCTATATAATTTACATTAATAATAGAAAAAATAATATTTAATAAATAATTGATTGAATCACATTATTGCTATCTCATTGTGAGGCTAAGCCCACCCCTTCCTTTTTAGTGTAGATAATATCGTTTGTTAAAAAAAAAAAAATCATTTGACAACTAATTTAATCACATTACTATCCGCTTGCGAAATACTTTTTTTTTTTTATAACTGGCATTACACGCCTCTTAAGATGTTTTGAACGTGTTTAAAAATAGAGAAAATAATATTGAATGAACAATTGATTGAATCACATTATTGCTAGCCCAATGTGAGGCTAAGCTCAGCACCTCCTCCCTCTTAGTGTAGATAATATCGTTTGTTAAAAAAAAAAAACAATCATTTGACAACTAATTTAATCACAATATTATCCGCGTATGAAAAACCATTATTATAACCAGCATTACATGCCTCTTAAGATGTTTTGAAAGTGTATATAAATAGAGAAATTGAATCACATTATTGCTAGCCTATTGTGAGGTACTAATTAAAAAAAAGCAAAAAAAAGATTAATTATTAAAAAAACACTGTTAAAATGATGAAAATGCCTTGCCTTATTTAATGCATTATTTTGGGATGCCTTTGAAGTTTTTTGTCTTGGGGGCATTGTTGTCCAAATATTTTTGTTGAAGTTTATTGACACCAAAAATAGTATTCACCTTTTTTGTTCTCTTTATTATATATATATATATATATATATATATATATAATAGATAAGATGTGCATAACCTGATCATCTTACTTATCTACTGTTCAAAAAGTATGTACCATTAAATAAGGATAAATTGGCTTCCTATCTTTCATTTCTCATTCTCATTAATTAAAACCTTATTCATTTTTCATTTTTGATTAAGGTCTCTTGACTTTTCTTCATGTCATTATTTGAATATTAAATTATTTACAAATTTGTGATGATCTTCATAAGCTTATGGCTCGGTTTTGGTGGGGTAATGATCCGGATTCGAGGAGAATTCGTGGGAAGTCTTGGGATAAGTTGTGTTTGGCTAAACCGGAAGGTGGTATGGGGTTCCGAAACCTTTCTACCTTTAATTTGGCGGTATTGGCGAAGCAGGGATGGCGTATTTTTCACTATCCGGAGTCGTTGATGGCAAGGTTGTTTAAGGCAAAATATTTTCCCCATACGTCGTTTTAGGAGGCTCCGATACCCTCTTCTTCGTCTTATTGTTGGTCTAGCATACTCAAAGCTAGAATAATCTTGGAGAAGGGTTCGAGATGGCTGGTAGGCGATGGGGTGTCTGCACGGGTATGGAAGGATCGATGGATTCCTAGATCGTCAATTCGGCTTCCTCCGGATAAGCTAATATGGCACTCCACTGATAGGGGTCAATTTACGGTCAAAAGTGCTTATGGGGTGGCTTGGGACTACGTTAAACCACCATCTTTGAGTGCTTCTTCTTTAGCTTCGGGTGGTAATCCATTTACTCCGTTATGGAAGGCAATATGGAAGGCCAAAGTCCCGCCGAAAGTGCGGAATATGGTCTGGCGTACATGTCAAGACATTCTTCCAACAAAAGACAATTTGTCTAAAAAAGGAGTTTCTTTGGATTTGCTGTGTGTTCTTTGTAATAAGGGCTTAGAGACGGTGGTACATGTTCTGAAAGATTGTCCATTTGCAAGAGCTACATGGTTTGCAACCCCATGTAGTTTTCTAGTGGATTCAGTTCCTTGTGGATCTGTTAAAGAATGGTTCTTGATGCTTCTTCAAAATCACCATTTGGATTTTAATTTTATATGCATGGGGCTCTGGCAGTTGTGGCAAAAGAGGAATGATAGAATTTGGAAGGGGAAGTACGGCTCACCAACCATGGTGGCTCAGCGTGCAGTGGCGTAGAGGCAGGAGTTCCAGGGTGCGGCGAATCTCAGCAATGCTGCTCGGCAATGGCATCCTCGAGATAAGCATAGGGTTGATGGAGCTGTGGTTCTGGAGGTGGTTGGAGGAGGACTGGGTACGGTTGCATGTGGATTGAGCGACTAAAATGCAGAATTGGTTGGGTGGAGCTGGGGCTGTTCTCCGGGACGACCAAGGCTCCTTAATGGCAGCAGCGGCATGTTTTCTCCCTACGGTGTCTTTGGCACTACATGTAGAAATGCTCGCGATCCGACATGGTGTGGAGCTTGCCCATCAGCTTGGCTATCAGAAGGTTTTAGTTCACAGTGATTCCTCCCAAGCAATTTCCATCATTAATACTTGTGTGGATCGTGCTTCGGTCATGGATTTGCTAGCGGGGGATGTCCTTCATATTGCAGATTTTTTTACTGCTTCTAAGTTTATTTCCGTGTCTAGGAATAATAACAGTATTGCTCATTGTTTGGCAAAGGTATCGTTGTCTATTGAGACAAGAGTAGTTTAGGTTGAGGAGCCTCTTAGTGTTATTCAGGATCTCCTCATCCAGGACATTCTGTAAGTTTCCCAAGTTAATGATATCGTCTTCCATTCAAAAAAAATTTTTAAAAATTTATTAATTATTTTCAAATACAATCTTTTTAGTATTTTTTTCCCTTCATATATTTCTATTTATAAATTGTATCATTTTTTTAATTTATACCAATATATATATATATAATTTTTTTTTTATGAACGTTGTCACATCCCGGGCTTGACTTCATCTTATCACGATATTGTCCGCTTTGGGCCCTGACCACGCCCTCACGGTTTTGTTTTTGGGAACTCACACGAGAACTTCACAGTGGGTCATCCATCCTAGGATTGCTCTCGTGCGAACTCGCTTAACTTTGGAGTTCCTATGGAACCCGAAGCCAATGAGCTCCCAAAAGGCCTCGTGCTCGGCCAGCACAACTCGATTTGGAGTCCTAGTGGACAATCTGAGTCAGGATGTGTCAAACGTACCCATGCTAATTATATGTGTTTATTTTATGTTTTAAAATATATCAATAGTTATTACTTGCACTACATTAATAATATGTGGGTATATTTTTGTTTTTTTTTTTTTTGCTAGAACTATGTGAAGAACAAATTACTCTACTATTGATTTTTAAGTAATTGTTATATTTGTAACAATATTTGGATTTGTTTAAATTTCATAATTTGTGGGATATTGAATGCATAAATGCATAGTTAAATCTCTTAAATGATGCTAGGGATCTTGATCAAACTATTTAAACAAATAAAGTTTCATTCTAACAACTAGGTTAATTAGGAACCGAAACCAAAATGACCCATTAAATCAATACAAAGTACTAGTTCAAGAAAAACATAGCACAATTTGCCTTACTTAGAACGGAAACAACGGACATAGAATTTTGAAAGAAAATGATAAAACAAAATTATAAAAACCCAGGACAACTCACCAACTGAATCTTCAATTCAGCTATGTTTTCGTTAAGGTTTAAAACGTGTCAAAGGAGGGAACAAACAAAAATGAATCAGATGATGAAGATATGACAATATTGTGACAGCCCGTCCCAGAAATTTTAAAACGTACGCGTGAAAAGACGGTTTTACCCCTAGTGCGTTTCCTTTACGTTTTGTGGTTGTTTTTGGATTCCTTGTTGGCACGTTTTGGGCCACACACCATAACCTGCACCCACATCCATTCCCTTACCCTGTACTCCCCTGTCCCGAGCCCCATTCCTTTCCCATTCTCCTTGCAACGTACGAACACACACACAAACCTATCAAACCTCCACAGATCGAGGAAACCAAGACCATATTCATGCTCGTGAGGCTTGCAGGAGTCCAACCATACCTTTTTCAGGTGAGAATACCTTCGTTTTCACGTCGAACTCACGATGCCCGATTTTGGTACTGTTCATGCACACGTAATTTCTCACGTTTTAGGGAATTTCAAGCTTGTAGGAAGCTTGGTGAGGTCCCTAGGAGGCTCGGAGTGGTTCGTTTGAAGGTTTTGGACGTCAGGATCACGAGTTTCGAGGTTGGCCGGAGTTGGGGTGATTTTTCAGGTGAGATTCTGTGGATTTTAGCACTTGAAAGTAGTATGATTGTGTTCCTCTAGTTCTAAGCTTCATTTTGGTACCAATTTTGTGAAATTTGGTTGAAAAACGAAGAAGATATCGTGATTTAAAGTTTTCCCGATTTTCCGGCGCCGGTGGCTCGCCGGAGAAGACGACAAAATATTCCGTCAAATCTGACGGAATATTCCTGACGCCGTCAGTGTGCCAGGCACGTGCCTGCGCGTGGCCGGCGCGTGGGGGTCGCGTGCGACGGTGAAAAATTATTTTAAAAATATGGGGATGTTTCTGAGGTTGAGTAGATCACGTTGGTGTATTCATACACCCCATTTGAGCATTGTATGAGAAGTTATTTCTAAAGGTTGGTTATGAGCTTTAAAATTAACGTTTTTGTAGTTGTTTCGCATATAGGTGATACTTATCCCGAGGACGAGCGTGGTCACTCGAGGCAGGGGGGCTATGACCCTTCCACTTACCAGTGAGTGGGCTTTTGGTTTTCCGTATATACCTATATACTTATATTTTCCCAGAAATTGATTTAAATGTTTATCAGTTATATGCCATTTTTATATTGCCGGTTATTAAGCATGATTAGTTGCATTATATATATGTGTGTATGTATGGGTGCTGTGGATGCACAGGTAAGTGCCAGGTAAGTGTGATTTATGTTTACGTTCAGTAGTGATTTGAGATGCATAGAGAGCTCATAACCTGCACCCCCGGTGTTAGTGCTCCCACCCAGAGTAGGGCACAGTCCTTCACGTGATGTTCACCTCCCGCACCACACGCTCAGCTTGGATCCAAGTTAGGTGCACAGTCCTGTCGTACAGACCACTCTAGGTGGTTCCGACTCGTAGGTGACCCGCGATTATTTGCCCAGCCTTCACGTGATTGTAGCACTTGAGCGTTTATATGTATTACACCCAGGCCTGTCGTACAGACCACTTTAGGTGGTTCCAACTCGTGTGCA
Source organism: Pyrus x bretschneideri (assembly GCF_019419815.1). Classification (NCBI taxonomy): domain Eukaryota; kingdom Viridiplantae; phylum Streptophyta; class Magnoliopsida; order Rosales; family Rosaceae; genus Pyrus; species Pyrus x bretschneideri. The sequence goes on along the minus strand of NW_025999521.1, from coordinate 89,730 downwards.
GGTCCAGTTAGTGAGATTTAGATTTGAGCTCTAGTTTCAGCCGTACAGGCCACGTTAGGTGACTCCGGCTGGTAGATTACATGATAGTGATATGATTATACCTGAGCACTTGCATTTCATTCTGAGGTTTTGGCATGGCATATTCTTGAGCATGATTGGTATATTTATACGTATATCTATTTTCTGGGAAGGATACAGGTTTTACGGCAAGGGGTTAGGACTTATTTATTAAACGGTTTTCGAAAAGCTTTGTTTTTGCCCACTCACGCTTTTGTTTTGCACCCCTCCAGGTTCTAGCTGACTAGCAGGTTTGGTGGTCTCCCAGAGGACTTTCCCGGCTTTTCTGACAGACGATCACTAGCGTAAGGCCACCTTCGGGTGTACTGTTGTTGCGTCTTTTTCTTTTGGACTGCTTTAGGCTTATTGCTCTGAACCTGTGTCTCACTTACGCTAGCACTGCATATTATTACCTTATGTAAAACTAGTTTTTATTTATTCGTACCATTTATATTATTACTTTATTAGCTTCCGCACTGTGCACTTGGTTACGTCACTCTCACGTGACGGCCAGCACGTCCTGATCTCGATCGGGGTGTGTCAATATAGTAACCGAACCATGATTAGATAAATACAAAAGTAGTATAATAGATGATTAAATAAATACAAAGTAGTAACCAAACCATGATTAGATAAATACAAAAGTAGTACAATAGTTGGGGAAGCATCAATTCAGCTATGTTTTCGTTAAGCTTTAAAACGTGAAGTTTCAAGGACTGCATGTCAAAGGAGGAAATAAACAAAAAGGAATCAGATGATGAAGATATGACAATATAGTAACCGAACCATGATTAGATAAATACAAAAGTAGTATAATAGATGATTAAATAAATACAAAGTAGTAACCAAACCATGATTAGATAAATACAAAAGTGGTACAATAGTTGGGGAAGCATCAATTCAGCGAACCATGATTAGATAAATACAAAAGTAGTATAATAGATGATTAAATAAATACAAAGTAGTAACCAAACCATGATTAGATAAATACAAAAGTGGTACAATAGTTGGGGAAGCATCAATTCAGCTATGTTTTCGTTAAGCTTTAAAACGTGAAGTTTCAAGGACTGCATGTCAAAGGAGGAAATAAACAAAAAGGAATCAGATGATGAAGATATGACAATACAGTAACCGAACCATGATTAGATAAATACAAAATTAGTATAATAGATGATTAAATAAATACAAAGTAGTAACCAAACCATGATTAGATAAATACAAAAGTGGTACAATAGTTGGGGAAGCATCAATTCAGCTATGTTTTCGTTAAGCTTTAAAGCGTGAAGTTTCAAGGACTACATGTCAAAGGAAGAAATAAACAAAAAGGAATCAGATGATGAAGATATGACAATACAGTAACCGAACCATGATTAGATAAATACAACAATAGTATAATAGATGATTAAATAAATACAAAGTAGTACGATATGGTAACCGAACCATGATTAGATAAATACAAAAGTAGTTCAATAGTAACCCAATCAGCCTAGGTTCGTTGGGCCCAAGGCTTCTTGTGCTATTGTTCTAACCCACGATTACCTTTCGTTTTTGTAATCGCGAAATTAACCGAAATGACTCATTTTTTTAATCTTTGAATAAAAATAGGACAAAATGGTTGTGTACAAGCCATGTACATTATGCATAAAAGTAAAATGATGAAAATACCTACGTATAAATTGTAAAAACTCATAGTTGGTGACGTATTTTTTTTATTTCAAAGAGAGGGATGTCGAGAAAGAGCCGTGAGCTCTATGTTTTTGGGTTGAGTTCTGATTTTTAAGCATATCATATACACGTTGTATACATATGATGTATATTTATTCTAATCAAATCTTCATTCGACAATTCTGACTGCATAAAATTCTGAGATCGTATGAGAAGATGTGCAATATTGGGAAAAAAAAAAACTAAGAACTTGTGAGATCCCAAATTATTGGACCAACAAACTGGAATTCTAAAAGAAACAATCTTTGCAAATTTTAATCAACTTAGTAAAACAAAATACAAAACTCGGCCGAGCCGATTCAACACCCAATTTCTTCTTCTCTCTTTTCTCTGTTTTTTCTTTGTTGTTTGATATGATTTTTACCACCCGCACAAAAAGGGTTAAAAACACCTAAAATACTTGCTAGAGCAACAATATTATTGTAGTATAGTTGGCTCAAATAAAGTCATTCTCCATAGGAATTAATTTAAATAAATTAACACAAAATCAATTTTCAACTAATTATTTAGAGCAATGTTTTGGAAAAAGGGTGATTTAATGACCTAAATTAAGAAAAACGAATTTAATTAAAAAGGTCAACTAAAATATGCAATTTTAAAGAAGGAAAAAGGAAACAACTTTTAGAATTCAAAGTGAGAATGTACTAGGGTTCCTCCGTCACCCTAACAATCCTATGTAGTTCTTCTGACTACTTATGAACCATACATGTATATTTTGAAGGTTAGGTTTTCCTAAAGTATACCCTACTTGGAACCTCCAACATATAACGTATATCTAACATGCAACCCGTCCGTGGTGTCCAGATCAAATGTGAACATGCAAGACTCATTAAGTTATGTGAAAACCTTCTGAAAAATCATATAACCCTAAAGACGTGTCGTCTATCCTAAGAAGTTACACATATTAACCACAAGAAGCCTCAGCCAATTTTAGGGAATGCCCTCCCCAAAATTGCATCAAATTACTTTTCTAAATATTCTAATGGTCGCGAAGCACTAAGACAAATAGATAGTTTAAACCGGTGATTAACAATTCAAAACTTGCATGCATAAATTCATAAGCAAATTAAAAAGAGACAACATATTCTTGCCAAGGATCATGGCTTCACCCAAGTAAAGATGAGTAGTTACGCATATTCATAATAAAAATCACAAAGTCTTTATTGAAAAAGAATGGAAACACCTTGAAAGTATAAGTCTTGAAATCTCTAAGCTTTGCCCAAAATCTTCTCTCCAAAAATTGCATAGAAAAGAAAAACCCCAAGGCCGGCCAAAAAGGCTTATTTATACTACTCTAATTAAATCCTCCTAGTAAAAGCTCGTAGACTAGGAAACCAAATAAGTTGAAATAAATTAGGAAACATAATCCCAATTTGACTTGGTAAATTCGTCCAAAATACTGCAGCTCCAAAACTGGCCCAAAATAGTTGGATTTGAAGCTTGGACTATTGTGAACACTTCTCCAGAAGGCCATGAACCCATCTAAGATCATCTTGGGCTCCAAAAACTATATTTAAGCCCAAAAACGTCATTTTCCAGCAACGCGTACTACTCCTTTATTTAGTTTGAAGGTTTTGGACGTCGGGATCACGAGTTTCGAGGTTGACCGGAGTTGGGGTGATTTTTCAGGTGAGATTCTGTGGATTTTAGCACTTGAAAGTAGTATGATTGTGTTCCTCTAGTTCTAAACCTCATTTTGGTACCAATTTTGTGAAATTTGGTTGAAAAACGAAGAAGATATTGTGATTTAAAGTTTCCCGATTTTCCGGCGCCGGCGACAGCGCCGGTGCCTCGTCGGAGAAGACGACGGAATATTCCGTCAAATCTGACGGAATATTCCTGACACCGTTGACGGAATCTGTTAGGAATAACGGAATATTCCTGACGCCGTCAGCGTGCCTGCGCGTGGCCGGCGCGTGGGGGCGCGTGCGACGGTGAAAAATTATTTTAAAAATATGGGGATGTTTCTGAGGTTGAGTAGATCACGTTGGTGTATTCATACACCCCATTTGAGCATTGTATGAGAAGTTATTTCTAAAGGTTGGTTATGTGCTTTAAAATTAACGTTTTTGTAGTTGTTTCGCATATAGGTGATACTTATCCCGAGGACAAGCGTGGTCACTCGAGGTAGGGGGGCTACGACCCTTCCACTTACCAGTGAGTGGGCTTTTGGTTTTCCGTATATACCTATATACTTATATTTTCCCAGAAATTGATTTAAATGTTTATCAGTTATATGCCATTTTTATATTGCCGGTTATTAAGCATGATTAGTTGCATTATATATATGTGTGTATGTATGGGTGTTGTGGATGCACAGGTAAGTGCCAGGTAAGTGTGATTTATGTTTACGTTCAGTAGTGATTTGAGATGCATAGAGAGCTCATAACCTGCACCCCCGGTGTTAGTGCTCCCACCCAGAGTAGGGCACAGTCCTTCACGTGATGTTCACCTCCCGCACCACACGCTCAGCTTGGATCTAATTAGGTGCACAGTCCTGTCGTACAAACCACTCTAGGTGGTTCCGACTCGTAGGTGACCCGCGATTATTCGCCCAGCCTTCACGTGATCGTAGCACTTGAGCGTTTATATGTATTACACCCAAGCCTGTCGTACAGACCACTTTAGGTGGTTCCGACTCGTGTGCAGGTCCAGTTAGTGAGATTTAGATTTGAGAGCACTTGCATTTCATTATGAGGTTTTGGCATGGCATATTCTTGAGCATGATTGGTATATTTATACGTATATCTATTTTCTGGGAAGGATACAGGTTTTACGGCGAGGGGTTAGGACTTATTTATTAAACGGTTTTCGAAAAGCTTTGTTTTTGCCCACTCACGCTTTTGTTTTGCGCCCCTCCAGGTTCTAGCTGACTAGCAGGTTTGGTGGTCTCCCAGAGGACTTTCCCGGCTTTTCTGACAAACGATCACCAGCGTAGGGCCACCTTCGGGTGTACTGTTGTTGCATCTTTTTCTTTTGGACTGCTTTAGGCTTATTGCTCTGAACCTGTGTCTCACTTACACTAGCATGGCATATTATTACCTTATGTAAAACCAGTTTTTATTTATTCGTACCATTTATATTATTACTTTATTAGCTTTTGCACTGTGCACTTGGTTACGTCACTCTTACGTGACGGCCAGCAAGCCCTGATCTCGATCGGGGTGTGTCAGTTTGGTATCAGAGCCTAGGTTTGGCAGTCCTGTGCTTTTGTTAGTATTATAATGGTTTTGGTGTCTTCTGTCAGAATTATGCCGCCTCGTCGGGAACCACGTCGCTTTGCTGAGCCTAGTTTCCCCGATATTGCTCAGCTGGGGGAAGCTATTGCTACAACTATTCAGTCGGCGATCTGCCCTCCCCAGAGGACTCATCTGGAGACTATGTATAATTTGAAATTGGATAAGTTCGAAGGTAACGAGGGTCATGAGGGTGCAGAGCGATGGTTAGAGCATATTGAGAAGACTTTCCGTGTTTTGCACAGTCAGGGGAATCTTCCAGTTGAGAAGTGGGTGGAGACGACATCGTGGTTTCTGGGTAAGGAGTCTGTAGCCTGGTGGGAGCAGGAACTCCGTCGTTTGACTCCAGCTGAGAGGATTGATTGGGATGTTTTCCAGGAGTTGTTCAGGAGAAGGTTTGTGCCTCTTGAGTATATTGATCGTAAGAAGCAGGAATTCACTGAATTGAGACAAGGGAAGATGACAGTGAATGAGTACTATCAGAGGTTCACTGATTTGTCTCGTTACCATCCAGACATTGCTGGTAATCCGGCGGAGATGCTTCGTCGTTTCCGTTTAGGCACTAAGAATAAGTGGCGTTCGATGTCGACCACTACCCACTGTGATACCTACCAGGAATTCTAAGAGATTCTGTTGAGGATTGAGGATTCAGAAAATATGCCGAGCGAGAGTGAGGAAGAAGAGAAAGATAGCAACCAGAAAAAAGATGATAAGGGTAAAGGTCAGGCGTCGCTCGGGCCTCGTAGGACACAGAACTTCAAGAGGGGTGGCACTAGTTCTAGCTCTTCTAGCAGTGGTTTCAGCGCCACTGGTCAGGGACGTGGAGGTAGGTTTGTTGGTGGTGCTAGAGGCCAGAGACAAGGTGATGGTGGTAGAGGTAGAGCCCCAGTTTGCCGCAGGTGTAATAATCGGCATTTTGGTGAGTGTAGGCGTGGTAGCAGTGGTTGTTTTACGTGTGGGCAAATGGGACATCGAGCTGCAAATTGTCCCCAAAGTCAGCAGCAGAAGCCGCAACAGACTTTCTTGCCGCCACCTGCACCGATTCAGCAGATTCAGGGTCCGGGTAGTTATGGACAGTCAGGTCGAGGTGGTGCCTACCACTATCAGGGTGATGCTGTTCCTTATGCCCCGGGACAGTATCAGTATCCCCCTGACCCATATTCTCAGAGTGGTTATCCTCCGTATTCTGGTAGCTATATGTCGTATCCTTCAGCTTCAGCAGACAGTTCTCAATGGTTTCAGGGAGGACAGTTTCAGCAGGGGGAGATTGCTACGAGTAGTGCGGGGTCTTTGAGGAAGCCTGGTCAGCCTAGTCAGGGACGTGGTACTCAGAGTCGTGGTGGCCAGACGAGCAGAGATCGAGGTGGATGACAGCAGACCCAGGGGCGTATTCATAACATTTCGCTGCAGGATGCTCAGAACAATCCGAATTTGATTATGGGTACGTTGAATATCCTTGGTTATTTTGCTAGAGTATTAATTGATTGTGGTGCTACACATTCTGTGATTTCTCATACATTTGCTCAAGTGACGCAACCTCGCCCCACACCTCTAGGGTATGATTTAGAGTTCGCTATGCCTAGAAGGGATAGATGTATTGTAGATCGTGTGTACCCAGGATGTCCAGTGGTTATGGAGGATGTCATTATGCCAGCTGATCTTATCCCGTTAGATATTGTTGACTTTGATGTGATTTTGGGCACAGATTGGTTGCACCCCAATCGTGCCAATATTGATTGTTACGGGAAAATAGTTATGTTCCATCATCCTGGACTACCTGTGGTTACTTTTGTGGGCGAGCAAAGTGGGGTGAGACATGGCGTTATTTTGGCTTTGTGAGCGAAAAGGTTGTTATCTAAAGGTTGCCAGGGGTACCTAGCTCATGTGGTGTTGGATGAGGCCGTTCCTAGTAGAGTAGAGGATGTGAGGGTAGTCAGACACTTTCCCGATGTTTTCCCCGAGGATTTACCTGGTTTACCACCAGATCGAGACATAGAGTTTACTATCGAGTTGCTTCCAGGTACTAATCCTATTTCCTTGACTCCTTATCATATGGCTCCCGCTGAGTTAAGGGAATTGAAAGTTCAGTTGCAGGAGTTAGTGGATAAGGGATTTATTCAGCCTAGTACTTCACCATGGGGAGCTCCAGTGTTGTTTGTGAAGAAGAAAGACGGAACCTTGAGGCTATGTATTGATTACAGGCAATTGAATCGGGTGACGATTAAAAACCGTTATCTGTTGCCACGTATCGATGGTTTGTTTGATCAGCTTCGAGGTGCTTGCGTATTTTCCAAGATTGATTTAAGGTCTAGATATTATCAGCTAAAGATTAGTAGGGATGACGTTCCTAAGACGGCGTTCAGGACTCGTTATGGTCATTACGAGTTTCTGGTTATGCCATTCGGTTTGACAAATGCACCAGCTACTTTTATGGATTTAATGAACCGGGTGTTCTAGCCATATTTGGATAGGTTTGTTATTGTTTTCATCGATGACATTTTGGTGTATTCGAAGTCAAAAGCGAAGCATGTTCGACATCTTACTTTGGTGTTGAAAAGGTTGAGGGAAAACCAATTGTATGTTAAGTTTAGCAAGTGCCAGTTTTGGTTAGACCAAGTTGCGTTTTTGGGGCACATCATTTCAACTCAGGGTATTTTGGTGGACCCTTAGAAGGTCACAGCGGTGGAGAATTGGGAGCAACCGCGAACCGTCACAGAGGTGAGGAGTTTCCTTAGATTAGCAGGGTATTATCGGCGGTTTGTTAAGGATTTTTCTGTGATTGCTTTACCACTGACGAGGTTAACGAGGAAAGATGTTAAATTTGAGTGGGATGATAAGTGTGAGCAGAGTTTCCAGCAATTGAAGCATTGTCTCACTCATGCACCTGTTTTGGCACTCCCGGACGATAGTGGTGATTTCGAGGTTTATAGTGATGCTTCCTTGAATGGTCTGGGATGTGTGTTGATGCAGCATGGTAGGGTGATTGCTTATGCTTCACGACAATTGAAACCTCATGAGTTGAATTACCCTACACATGATTTGGAGTTGGCCGCTATTATCTGTGCGTTGAAGTTGTGGAGACACTACCTTTATGGAGAGAAATGTAGAATCTTTATAGATCACAAGAGTCTTCAGTATCTTTTTACTCAGAAGGAACTTAATCTTCGTCAACCGAGGTGGATGAAGTTGCTCAGTGATTATGATTGCACGATTGAATATCACCCTGGTCGTGCAAATGTTGTGGTTGATGCACTTAGCAGGAAGTCTCAGGGCCGTATTAATGCGTTGTATGCGAGTCATATTCCTCTTTTGGCAGACTTACGTTCCACAGGAGTGAGGTTAAAGGCAGAAGATCGAGAGGTAGCTTTACTTGCTAGTTTTCAAGTTAGACCAATCTTAGTTGATCGGGTGCTTGAAGCTCAGGTAGCTGATAGGGAGACTCAAGAACTAATTCAAGGTCGAGATCGAGGAAGGAGGAGAGACCTCAGAGTTCGTGATTCGGATGGCATGCTGATGTAGGAAGGTAGGATGTTCGTGCCTAATAATTTGGATTTAAAGAAAGCAATTCTCGATGAAGCACATATCTCGGCTTTTGCCATGCATCCAGGAGCTACTAAAATGTATCATACCATTCGACCATTTTATTATTGGCCGGGTATGAAGAGGGAGATAGCCGAGTATGTGAGTAGGTGTGCTGTTTGTCAGCAAGTTAAGGCGGAAAGAAAGAAGCCGTTTGGATTGTTGCAGTCGCTTCCCGTTCCAGAGTGGAAATGGGAAAATATTACTATGGATTTCGTGTACAAGCTTCCGCGTACACATAATAGTTTTGACGACATTTGGGTAATCGTTGATCGGCTTACTAAGTCAGCGCATTTTATTCCAGTGAGAGAGAAGTATTCTTTGGGCCGTTTAGCGGAGTTGTTTATCTCGAAGATCGTGAAGTACCATGGTGTCCCTGTGAGCATTGTCTCGGATCGTGATCCACGATTTACATCTAAGTTTTGGGTGGCATTTCAGGAAGTTTTGGGTACGAGACTACTTTACAGTACAGCGTATCATCTTCAGACAGACGGACAGTCAGAGAGAACTATTCAAACTTTGGAGGATATGTTGCGAGCTTCGGTGCTACAGTTTAGTGATGCTTAGCACAAGCGATTGGATTTAATGGAATTTGCCTACAACAATAGCTTTCATTCGAGTATCGGCATGGTGCCATTTGAGGCATTGTATGGCAGATCTTGTCGCACACTATTATGTTGGTCAGAGGTCGAAGAAAGAGTTTTAGTGGGCCCGGAGATTGTTGAGGAGACTACTCAAAATGTTCAGGAGGTTAAGTCTAACCTGAAGGCAGCCCAGGACAGGCAGAAGAGTTTAGCAGACCGCCATGCTACTGACAGAGTGTACGAGGTTGGCGATTGGGTATTTCTAACGCTTTCACCATGGAGAGGCGTTGTGCGGTTTGGAAAGAAAGGCAAGTTGAGTCCCAGGTACATCGGACCCTACATGGTCACAGAGCGAGTTGGTGAGGTAGCTTACAGGTTGGAGTTGCCTCTGAAGTTGGCTAGAGTACATAACGTTTTTCACGTGTCCATGCTTCGACATTATGTTGCTGATCCGTCTTATGTGATACCTCCTCAACCCTTGGAAATTAATCCAGATTTGACTTATGATGAGGAACCAATGACGATTATAGATTGGAAGGAAAAGGTTCTGAGGAACAAGACGGTGAACTTAGTAAAAGTTTCGTGGAGAAATCATTCCGTGGAGGAAGCTACGTGGGAAACAGAAGATCGGATGAGGGATTTGTATCCTCGGTTGTTCTTTGATCACTCGGGACGAAATTCTAATAAGGTGGGTAGGTTGTGACAGCCCGTCTCGGAAATTTTAAAACGTACGCATGAAAAGACGGTTTTACCCCTAGTGCGTTTCCTTTACGTTTTGTGGTTGTTTTTGGATTCCTTGTTGGCACGTTTTGGGCCACACACCATAACCTGCACCCACATCCATTCCCTTACCCTGTACTCCCCTGTCCCGAGCCCCATTCCTTTCCCATTCTTCTTGAAACGTACGGACACACACACAAACCTATCAAACCTCCACAGATCGAGGAAACCAAGACCATATTCATGCTCGTGAGGCTTGCAGGAGTCCAACCACACCTTTTTCAGGTGAGAATACCTTCGTTTTCACATCGAACTCACGATGCCCGATTTTGGTACTGTTCATGCACACGTAATTTCTCACGTTAAAGGGAATTTCAAGCTTGTAGAAAGCTTGGTGAGGTCCCTAGGAGGCTCGAGGTGGTTCGTTTGAAGGTTTTGGACGTCGGGATCACGAGTTTCGAGGTTGGCCGGAGTTGGGGTGATTTTTCAGGTGAGATTCTGTGGATTTTAGCACTTGAAAGTAGTATGATTGTGTTCCTCTAGTTCTAAGCTTCATTTTGGTACCAATTTTGTGAAACAAAACGAAGAAGATATCGTGATTTAAAGTTTTCCCGATTTTCTGGCGCCGGCGACGGCGCCGGTGGCTCGCCGGAGAAGACGACGGAATATTCGGTCAAATCTGATGCAATATTCCTGACGCCATTGACGGAATCTGTTAGGAATAACAGAATATTCCTGACGCCGTCAGTTGACGCCGTCAGCGTGCCAAGCACGTGCCTGCGCGTGGCCGGTGCGTGGGGGCCGCGTGCGACGGTGAAAAATTATTTTAAAAATATGGGGATGTTTCTGAGGTTGAGTAGATCACGTTGGTGTATTCATACACCCCATTTGAGCATTGTATGAGAAGTTATTTCTAAAGGTTGGTTATGTGCTTTAAAATTAACGTTTTTGTAGTTGTTTCGCATATAGGTGATACTTATCCCGAGGACGAGCGTGGTCACTCGAGGCAGGGGGGCTACGACCCTTCCACTTACCAGTGAGCGGGCTTTTGGTTTTCTGTATATACCTATATACTTATATTTTCCGAGAAATTGATTTAAATGTTTATCAGTTATATGCCATTTTTATATTGCCGGTTATTAAGCATGATTAGTTGCATTATATATATGTGTGTATGTATGGGTGCTGTGGATGCACAGGTAAGTGCCAGGTAAGTGTGATTTATGTTTACGTTCAGTAGTGATTTGAGATGCATAGAGAGCTCATAATCGCACCCCCGGTGATAGTGCTCCCGCCCAGAGTAAGGCACAGTCCTTCACGTGATGCTCACCTCCCGCACCACACGCTCAGCTTGGATCCAAGTTAGGTGCACAGTCCTGTCGTACAGACCACTCTAGGTGGTTCCGACTCGTAGGTGACCCGCGATTATTCGCCCAGCCTTCACGTGATCGTAGCACTTGAGCGTTTATATGTATTACACCCAGGCCTGTCGTATAGACCACTTTAGGTGGTTCCGACTCGTGTGCAGGTCCAGTTAGTGAGATTTAGATTTGAGCTCTAGTTTCAGCCGTACAGGTCACGTTAGGTGACTCCGGCTGGTAGATTACATGATAGTGATATGATTATACCTGAGCACTTGCATTTCATTATGAGGTTTTGGCATGGCATATTCTTGAGCATGATTGGTATATTTATACGTATATCTATTTTCTGGGAAGGATACAGGTTTTACGGCGAGGGGTTAGGACTTATTTATTAAACGGTTTTCGAAAAGCTTTGTTTTTGCCCACTCACGCTTTTGTTTTGCGCCCCTCCAGGTTCTAGCTGACTAGCAGGTTTGGTGGTCTCCCAGAGGACTTTCCCGGCTTTTCTGATAGACGATCACTAGCGTAAGGCCACCTTCGGGTGTACTGTTGTTGCGTCTTTTTCTTTTGGACTGCTTCAGGCTTATTGCTCTGAACCTGTGTCTCACTTAAGCTAGCACTGCATATTATTACCTTATGTAAAACCAGTTTTTATTTATTCGTACCATTTATATTATTACTTTATTAGCTTCCGCACTGTGCACTTGGTTACGTTACTCTCACATGACGGCCAGCACGCCTTGATCTCGATCGAGGTGTGTCAATATAGTAACCGAACCATGATTAGAGAAATACAAAAGTAGTATAATAGATGATTAAATAAATACAAAGTAGTAACCGAACCATGATTAGATAAATACAAAAGTAGTACAATAGTTGGGGAAGCATCAATTCAGCTATGTTTTCGTTAAGCTTTAAAATGTGAAGTTTCAAGGATTGCATGTCAAAGGAGGAAATAAACAAAAAGGAATCAGATGGTGAAGATATGACAATATAGTAACCGAACCATGATTAGATAAATACAAAAGTAGTATAATAGATGATTAAATAAATACAAAGTAGTAACCAAACCATGATTAGATAAATACAAAAGTGGTACAATAGTTGGGGAAGCATCAATTCAGCTATGTTTTCGTTAAGCTTTAAAACGTGAAGTTTCAAGGACTGCATGTCAAAGGAGGAAATAAACAAAAAGGAATCAGATGATGAAGATATGACAATACAGTAACCGAACCATGATTAGATAAATACAAAAGTAGTATAATAGATGATTAAATAAATACAAAGTAGTAACCAAACCATGATTAGGTAAATACAAAAGTGGTACAATAGTTGGGGAAGCATCAATTCAGCTATGTTTTCGTTAAGCTTTAAAACGTGAAGTTTCAAGGACTGCATGTCAAAGGAGGAAGTAAACAAAAAGGAATCAGATGATGAAGATATGACAATACAGTAACCGAACCATGATTAGATAAATACAACAGTAGTATAATAGATGATTAAATAAATACAAAGTAGTACGATATGGTAACCGAACCATGATTAGATAAATACAAAAGTAGTACAATAGTAACCCAATCAGCCTAGGTTCGTTGGGCCCAAGGCTTCTTGTGCTGTTGTTCTAACCCACGATTACCTTTCATTTTTGTAATCGCGAAATTAACCGAAATGACTCATTTTTTTAATCTTTGAATAAAAATAGGACAAAACGGTTGTGTACAAGCCATGTACATTATGCATAAAAGTAAAATGATGAAAATACCTACGTATAAATTGTAAAAACTCATAGTTGGTGACGTATTTTTTTTATTTCAAAGAAAGGGATGTCGAGAAAGAGCCGTGAGCTCTATGTTTTTGGGTTGAGTTCTGATTTTTAAGCATATCATATACACGTTGTATACATATGATGTATATTTATTCTAATCAAATCTTCATTCGACAATTCTGAGTGCATAAAATTCTGAGATCGTATGAGAAGATGTGCAATATTGGGAAAAAAAAAACTAAGAACTTGTGAGATCCCAAATTATTGGACCAACAAACTGGAATTCTAAAAGAAACAATCTTTGCAAATTTTAATCAACTTAGTAAAACAAAATACAAAACTCGGCCGAGCCGATTCAACACCCAATTTCTTCTTCTCTCTTTTCTCTGTTTTTTCTTTGTTGTTTGATAGGATTTTTACCACCCGCACAAAAAGGGTTAAAAACACCTAAAATACTTGCAAGAGCAACAATATTATTGTAGTATAGTTGGCTCAAATAAAGTCGTTCTCCACAGGAATTAATTTAAATAAATTAACACAAAATCAATTTTCAACTAATTATTTAGAGCAAAGTTTTGGAAAAAGGGTGATTTAATGACCTAAATTAAGAAAAACGAATTTAAATAAAAAGGTCAACTAAAATATGCAATTTTAAAGAAGGAAAAAGGAAACAACTTTTAGAATTCAAAGTGAGAAAGTATTAGGGTTCCTCTGTCACCCTAACAATCCTATGAACCCTGTCACCCTAACAATCCTATGTAGTTCTTTTGACTACTTATGAACCATACATGTATATTTTGAAGGTTAGGTTTTCCTAAAGTATACCCTACTTGGAACCTCCAACATATAACGTATATTTAACATGCACCCCGTCCGTGGTGTCCAGATCGATTGTGAACATGCAAGACTCATTAAGTTATGTGAAAACCTTCTGAAAAATCATATAACCCTAAAGACGTGTCGTCTATCCTAAGAAGTTACACATATTAACCACAAGAAGCCTCAGTCAATTTTAGGGAATGCCCTCCCCAAAATTGCATCAAATTACTTTTCTAAATATTCTAATGGTCGCGAAGCACTAAGACAAATAGATAGTTTAAACCGGTGATTAACAATTCAAAATTTGCATGCATAAATTCATAAGAAAATTAAAAAGAGACAACATATTCTTGCCAAGGATCATGGCTTCACCCTAGTAAAGATGAGTAGTTACGCATATTCATAATAAAAATCACAAAGTCTTTATTGAAAAAGAATGGAAACACCTTGAAAGTATAAGTCTTGAAATCTCTAAGCTTTACCCAAAATCTTCTCTCCGAAAATTGCATAGAAAAGAAAAACCCCAAGGCCGGCCAAAAAGGCTTATTTATACTACTCTAATTAAATCCTCCTAGTAAAAGGTCTTAGACTAGGAAACCAAATAAGTTGAAATAAACTAGGAAACATAATCCCAATTTGACTTGGTAAATTCGTCCAAAATACTGCAGCTCCAAAACTGGCCCAAAATAATTGGATTTGAAGCTTGGACTATTCTGAACACTTCTTCAGAAGGCCATGAACCCATCTAAGATCATCTTGGGCTCCAAAAACTACATTTAAGCCCAAAAACGTCAATTTCCAGCAACGCGTACTACTCCTTTATTTAATCACCAGAAAATAACCGGTTGGTAGAAATTTCTGAAATTTTGGTACAAATACGCTAAGAGACACACAAACGTTTTCCAATTTGAATCACTTCAAAATTCGTCTATTTGATCACGTTTTGCTCCAGAGGAAGATAAATACAAAAGTAGTACAACAGTTGGTGAAGCTTCAATTCAGCTATGTTTTCGTTAAGCTTTAAAACGTGAAGTTTCAAGGACTGCATGTCAAAGGAGGAAACAAACAAAAAAGAATCAGATGATGAAGATATGACAACATAGTAACCAAACCATGATTAGGGATGGGCAAAATACCCAAGGGTTTGGGTAACCGCGATTATCCACCCATTTAAAGTTCACGGTTATGGTTATGGATAACCATTTAAATGAACAAACGGTTATGAGTATAACCGTTTATCCGTAAAATTTAAATGGACGGTTATGGATATTACCCACGGTTATAACGGGTATCTATCGGTTATGAGTATTACCCGTGGTTATACGGGTATCCATTTACCCATTTAATTTAATATATGTAAAAATAAATAATAAAAAAAATTCTCGCACAGATTTTGAGGGTTTTAGAAGCAGGCTCTCTCTCTCTCTCTCTCTCTCTCTCTCTCTCTCTCTCTCTCTCTCTCTCTCTCTCTCTCTCTCTCTCTCTCTCTCTCTCTCTCTCTCTCTCTCTCTCTCTCTCTCTCTCTCTCTCTCTCTCTCTCTCTCTCTCTCTCTCCCCCTCTAGTCCGACCCTCTTGATCTTTACGTTCACATGTTAGAACATGTCTTATATTGACGACAAAAAAAAAAATGTCCAGTTATAACTGGTGATGGGCCTGTTAAACATGGTGCATATAGTTTTGATGAAGGTAATGCTAGGAAAGAGTTAGCTTATATGATTATCTTACATGGGTATCCTTTATCTATGGTGGACCACTTGGGTTTTAAGAGGTTTTGCAATTCATTACAACCCTTATTTAAGGCTATTTCTAGAATTACTATCAAGAGGGATATTATGAAAGTATTTGAATCATCTAGTATTCAAGATAATAATTACTTTTTGTTTTTAGAAGCTTTACTTTGTAATCATATGGATTATAATTAAAGACTTGCTCGGGTGTAGCAGAAAAATATTGTTCGTAAACTATTATTTCAATTATTGGAATTGTATGAGGACTTAAATGATTAAAATAGGGAAATGCATGCTAAAATATACCTATAATAGTGTTTAATTGTCAGAAAACCAAAATTATGACAAATTTTTCTTTTGTAATTTTCAAATTGTTAAAAAAAAAAAACATGTAGACGGGTGAAAAAAGGGGTAAATGGGTAAAAAAAGGATAAACAGTTAAATGGTTATGGTTATGGTTAAATGGGTAAATGGTTATGGTTAAATGAGTACACGGTTATGAGTATGGATAACCGTTTATAAACAGTTATGGTTATGGATATAACCGTTTATGTAATTATCCAACGGGTAAACGGTTATGTGGGTATGAACATAAACGGTTATAGTTAAATAACCGTGGTTACCCGCCCGCCATAACCATTGCCCATCCCTAACCATGATTAGATAAATACAAAAGTAGTATAATAGATGATTAAATAAATACAAAGTAGTACAATATGGTAACCAAACCATGATTACATAAATACAAAAGTAGTACAATAGTATCCCAATCAGCCTAGGTTCTTTGGGCCCGAGGGTTCTTGTGCCATTGTTCTACTACACAATTGTCTTTCGTTTTTGTAACCGCAAAATTGACAGAAATTACTCATAAAAATATGTGATGCATCATTTATGTTTTCGTTACAAGTAAAAATTTATCCTCAAATTGCAATCCCAACCGCACCTCATCTTCCATTTCTACTACAAAATTGTACCTTCCTTTCTCACATCAACACAAATCCTTCACCCTTTGCTGCTCCTCCATGTGCATTAGGGTCTCCCAAACTTAAACTTCAAACCATGCCTTCTTGCTCTCGGTCCCAGTCATAGCGTGCATCACCATTGTTGTAGCTCAGCGGCAAAGCTCGAAGTTCCAAAGGTAAAGATCTTTCCTTGCTGCCATTGCGTTCCATTGAGCGTATTTTTATGGAAAAATTAAAGAACTAACACATGCCACTGCTTTCTCTGCGAGGACTCTTTGTTCCACAACAAAAGAAATGCACCAACACCCAAGCTTCACAGATCCAGGGCCAATAAAAACCCATCTATGTTGCCATTGATGCACAGGATCGGACTCCGATGTCGTTGTAAACACGAAAAGTTCCTGAAACAAGAAACGAGAATACGTGTACAAAATATATTTTTGTGTTAATGATTTTGGGTTTACAATCTCTTTGTAATTTGATCCTCTGATTCTATCTTCGTAGGGTGTAGGTTTGTGGATAAGTTGTTGATCCAAAGGGCCGTCGGGGCTTGGTCTAAGGATGAACAGTTGATGAACGGATCTTCAAGGGGCGTTGGGCTTGATCTTGAAGAATGGGTGTATGGGTGTATGGGTTTGTGGATGAGCTGTTGATCCAAAGGGCCGTCGGGGCTTGATCTAGGGATGAACAGTTGATGAACGGATCTTCGAGGGCTTTTGGGCTTGATCTTGAAGACTGAGTGTATGGATTTCTTCAAGGGCTTTTGGGCTTGATCTTGAAGGTTGATGGATGAGCGGATCTTCAAGGGCTTTTGGGCTTAATCTTGAAGAACGATTGGATGTGTGGATTTGTTGAGGTTGTTGATCCAAAGGGCCGTTAAAGCTTGATCTTAGGATGAACGGATGATGAATGATGAACACTTCTCTTCAAGGGGCCGTCGGGGCTTGATCTTGAGTTGGTGGAAGTTCTTCAAGGGCCGTTGGGGCTTGACCTTGAAGGAGGATTTGACGAAGAACGAAGAGTGTTTTCTTGATCCTTCGGGATTTGCTTGAGAGCTTTAGAGTTTCAAGGCTTCAAGGTTTTGGTGTGATGTGAATTCCCTTCTTTCTTTCTCTTCTTCCTTCCTCCCAAAATGAATGCCTTGGCTTCGTATTTATAGAATTCCAAAACTTGATTTTTGGATTTAAATAATCAGATGAAATAAATCATTTCTGCCAGGTAATGACACGTGTCCTATTTGATGACTTATCCAATTTATTTCGATTTTTCGTTGAGTCACACGCTACATGTAAAATTTATGTGACACGTGAGCGTTGAAATTTTAATTATTGGTCAACATTCATTTCACCGAAATTTCGATGTCCACAGTCGTGGATGACGGCATGCAAAAGAAATGCTCGGGCCGCGCAGAGCCGTTGTAAATGGGAAGAGAGAGCACTGAAGGTGTGGATCTAAAATAAAAGGTAAAATGTCTAACTTCCCCCTTTCGATCTTTGTTTATGCATGACATGAATAATCACTAGCGGATCTTCGAGAAAACTAAATAGACTGCCATCTTGTGTTGAAAACTCCCAGATCCGTGTATGACAAGGAAAAAGACAAAGGAGAACCCTCGGAGGCCAGAGATCCGTGTAAAGAAAAGGTAAAATATCAAATGTTGATGTGTCTGGGTTCTGATCTGTAAAAACATAGTACAGGTACTCACATGTCTGTATCTCAATGTAGGGTATCGGAGCTGTGATAGATCCGAGAGAGAATGCTCAAGCTGCAGATTTAGTCAACAAAAATGGCAAAAGAAGTTTCCAAGTTGCCACGGCTTCGGATCTGAAAGTTATGGCGCCGTATCTCCGCTGGATCCATGCTGGATGTTTAAACTTCTGTAAATGAGTATGGCATGCATTTATTATCTGTGAAATCACCCCCAAACTTAATATGAGTAACAACTGTGGACTATAAATGCTGGACAAAAGTTTAGATCTGTACGAGGATGAGATTTTTGGACTTAGAACACGCCTTCTCCCAGTAATAAAAGTGAATGAAAACCTGGATCAGCCCTGAACATATATGTGGACCATTTGGACTTGAACTGTGCTGAGGACAGATAAAGAACCAACCGCCAAACTCAAATAACGGCATACATGGCGTCTTCGAATGTAGAAGTTGTAGATCTGCAAAAAATAATGGATCCTCAATAACTCATCAACCTGAATGATTTGTTGCAGGAATATGGTAGATCCACAAAGGCAGCTCAACGTTGAAGCCAAAAACCATATCTAATGGCCCACACAGAAGAATGGCTGCGCAACAAAACAGAAAGGTATAACGTCCTATCCCTGCAACTAGGGGCACAGATTGGGTTGCAAAAATGTAGATCTGGTAAACATGATCGAGATCAGTTCTGTGGTAAGTGGATCTGTGATTTTTTTATATTCTGCTTCCACATATCAAAGAACTGCATCCCAGAAACCAGTGGCCAGATGTACACTTTTGGGACAGGATCTGTGAGTCTGCAAGATCTTTGTAATTTCTGCAATATTCTTCAGCATAGTATAGGGATGTGGTTGATGTTAATGTAGACTTGCTGTTGGGTGCATTATCCAGTATAGGATAATCTCTGTGCATTGATTCTTGTTCGTCTTGTTTGTTGCCCTACAAAACCCAAGTCTTGAGAATTAGAGATAGAATGTAAAGGACACCGAAATGTAAACTAGAGTTACTTAGGAAATAAAACAATTAAAGCAAAGTATTGTTTTGTTATTTTTTCAGATTTCTATTTTTGTTTTGTTTTGTTTTCTTCTTATTTATTTATTTTTTTTATTTTTTTTATATGATTATTTGTGAAACTAAATGACAACCTAGGAAATTAAATGCATCTAGAAACTGAAAATAATGAAACAAACTTGAAAGAAAATAAGGAAAGTTAGAAAATTGGATTGTCTCCCAATAAGCGCTTTATTTTAAGTCGTAGCTAGACTTTGCATAAGCCTGGTGGTTCGATCACTAGTTCCTTCAGAGTCAATGACTCGGTTGCACTGTCGAAGGGTGACGCCAAGTATGGGTTCAGCCTATGACCATTCACCTTGAATGTGTTGCCATTCATCTCACTTGTAATGTCAACTACCCCATGCGGATAAATCTTAGTAACCAAGTAAGGCCCATTCCAACGAAATTTCAATTTCCTTGGAAATAACTTTAATCTGGAATTGAATAACAACACTTTTTGCCTTGGCTGGAAATCTTTTCTGAGAATTTGTTTGTCATGGAATTGCTTTTGTTTTGTCTTTGTATATGCGTGCATTTTCATAAGCTTCACGACGATTTTCATCAAGCTCATTAAGTTGTAGCATATGTTTTTCCCTTGCTGAATCGTAAGTAAAATTTAACGCCTTAAGCTCTAGCTCCATAGGTAAATGACAAGCCTTGCCATACACAAGCTGAAACAGGGACATCTCAATCAGTGTTTTAAATGTTGTTTTGTATGCCCAGAGTGCATCGTTTAATTTCAAACTCCAGTCTTTGCGAGTGGAGCCAACTGTTTTTTCCAAAATACGCTTAATTTCTCTATTTGAAACTTCAACTTGCCCTGACGTTTGTGGACGACAAGGAGTGGCAACACGATGATTTATCCCATATTTGGCGAGTAATGTAGCAAATAGTTTATTAATAAAATGCTTTCCCCCATCACTAAGTATAACTTGCATGATTCCAAACCGTGAAAAAAATAACCCCTGGAGGAATTTTAGAACCACTGATCCCTGATTAGTTGGTGCTGCAATTGCCTCGACCCACTTAGAAACATACTCAACTGCCACCAAAATATATTGATTGCCATGTGATGATGGGAATGGTCCCATAAAATTAATACCCCAAACGTCGAATAATTCAACAACCAAAATACCATGGTATGGCATCTCATTCCGCTTGGATTTGTTTTCCACTTGTTGACAACGATTACAAGATTTACACCAATTATTAGCATCCTTGAAAAGGGAAGGCCAAAACAACCCACTTTGTAGAATTTTAGTTGTTGTCTTTGTAGGCTCAAAATGTCCACCACAAGCATAATGATGTGCAAACTTTAAAACGATTTGTTGTTCCTCCTCTGGAATACATCTGCGAATAATCTGATATAGGCAGTATTTGTACAGATACGGCGCATCCCAAAAATAAAATTTTACATTTGTCAAAAATTTCTTTTATGCTGATAACTAAAATCTGGATTAATAACTCCCTTGGCCAAATAATTAACCACATCTACAAAGCATGGTGTATTGTGATGGACAGCCAATAAATGTTCATCAGGAAAACTTTCATTAAGAGGCAATGTGTCATCTTATGCACTAGCAGGATTAATTAATCTTGATAAATGATCAGCCACCACGTTTTCAGTGCCTTTTTTGTCCCTAATTTCCAAATCAAACTCTTGAAGTAAAAGAATCCATTAAATAAGTCGAGGTTTAGCATCCTTTTTAGATAACAAATACTTCAATGTAGTATGATCTGTGTAGACAATTACCTTAGCTCCAATTAAATAAGAACGAAAATTTTCTAATGCAAAAACAACTGCCAACAATTCTTTTTCAGTGGTTGCATAGTTGAGTTGTGCATCATTGAGAGTTCTACTGGCATAATAAATGACTTGAGTAATCTTGTCTTTTCGCTGTCCAAGAACTGCCCCAACTGCATAATTTGATGCATCACACATTAATTCAAACGGTAAGTTCTAGTCCAAAGCTGCAATAATCGGTGCTGAAGTGAGGAGTGTTTTTAACTTGTTGAAAGCCTCCAAGCATGCATCATCAATAACAAACTGTGCATCCTTAGCCAATAAATTACACAAGGGTTGTCTAATCTTGGAGAAATCCTTGATAAACTGTCTGTAAAATCCAGCATGCCTAAGAAACGAATGAATGCTCTTCACAGTGGTAGGGGGTGGCAACTTAGCAATAACATCAATCTTAGCTTTATCAACTTCAATACCTCAACTAGATACTAAGTGCCCTAAGACAAGGCCTTGTTTAACCATAAAATGACGCTTCTCCTAATTCAAAACCAAATTAGTTTCTTTGCAACGTTCAAGAACCAATGATAAATTCTACAAACAATGATCAAACGAATCCCCAAAAACAGAAAAATCGTCCATAAATACCTCAACACTTGTTCAACCAAACCTGAGAATATGCTCATCAAGTAACGTTGGAATGTTGCTGGTGCATTGCATAATCCAAAAGGCATTCTTCTGTAAGCAAACATACCAAAAAGGTAGGTGAAGGTGGTCTTTTCCTGATCTTCTGGTGCAACTGGAATTTGATTGTAGCCTGAATACCCATCTAAAATATAATAGAAAGCTCGACTTGCCAATCTCTTCAACATTTGATCAGTAAATGGTAATGGAAAGTGATCATTTCTAGTACCTGTATTGATCTTCTTGTAGTCAACGCACATTCACCTCCCAGTAGTTAAACATGTAGGCACAAGCTCATTGTTGTCATTTTTAACAACTGTAATTCTAGTGCGTTTAGGTACCACTTGAGTTGGACTAACCCATTTACTATCTGAAATTGGATAAATCATTCCAGCACCTAAAAGCTTCATAACCTCATTTCGAACAACTTCCTTCATAATCGGATTCAACCGGTGTTGGGCATCAATGGTGCGTTTGACACCTTTCTCCATCAAAATTATGTGCATACAAAGTGTTGGGCTGATCCCTTTAATATCTGCAATTGTCCACCCAATGGCATCTTGAAAATTTCTCAAGATGCGCAACAATTTGTCTTCCTTAATTAGAGATAAATCTATAGAAACAATGACTGGCATCGATGAATTAGCACCCAAATAAACATGTTTTAAGTGTTCGGGTAATGGCTTCAATTCCAGCTTAGGTGGCTGTATTTTTTAAGGCTGTAATGATGTTTTTGGTTCCTCCAAACTCTCAAAAACGTGCCTCCACTTTAGTTGGTGTAAAATGACACTTTCCAAAGCTGTAACATACTCAAAAAACCTCTTCATCTTCAGTTTTTGTGCCTTCAAAACCATGTAAAACATTTAACAATGGATCTGCTGTCAAACGAGGCATAATATATGCATGCATGATGCCTTCTAACACATCAACTTGCATACAATCTTGCATATCACTGGGCCTCTTAGTCGTTTCAAATAAATTAAAAACAACAGATTGTTCTTGTACTCTAAGTGTCAATGTTCCAGCTTCCACATCAATCAAAGTTCTAGCGGTTTCCATGAATGGGCGCCACAAAATAATAGGTGTTTGCATATCTTTATCCATATCCAAAACCATAAAATATGCTGGAAGGTAGAGATTATCCACTTTGATAATAAGATCTTCAATACTGCCCTTAGGATAAACAACTGAACGGTCCACTAACTGTAAAATAACTAATGTTGATTTGATTTTTCCTTGTCCTAGCCTCTGAAAAACAGAAAAATGCATTAAATTAATACTAGCACCCAAAATACTAGCACCCAAATCAATTAAAGCACGTTTAAAATCTGAATTTCCAATTGTGCATGAAATTGTAAAACTCCTTAGATCTTTTTTCTTTGGTGGCAATTTTTGTAATAAAACTGCACTGCATTATTATGTGAGAATTACTTTTTCAAAATCCACAAGCTTCTTTTTCTTTGTGCACACATCTTTCAAAAACTTGGCATATGAGGGAATGTTCTTGATTGCATCAATTAACGCTAGATTAATCTGAACTTTAGCTAATGTCTTCATGAAATCTATTAATTGTTGATCTTTGGCATGAGGCTTCAATCTTTCGGGATATGGCATTGGTGGCACATAAACACTACATCAATTTCTGCACTGTTTTTGGATCTGTCCAAGGGCTGTGCAGATTCTGCAGAAATTTCAGAATCTGCAAAAATATTAAAATCTGTCTTTGGCTAGCAAGTTGATGTCCGTGAACTTTCTGCATCATTTTTTTTTCATTTGCTGCATTTCTGTTGTCATAACTTTTACCACAACACAGTGTTCTAACAACATTACAATCAGCGTGTCCTCATGGATTTTGAACAGTTTGACTAGGATATTTTCCTGGTTCTCTATTTGACCTTTGTTGTGCAATTTGTCCAATTTGTTGTTGTATGTTTTTCATGGTTGCATGCATATTTTGTATGCTCTGGTTTGTCTTCTGAATGTCTTGTTTTGTTGCATCAAAGTTCACTCGAGTATGTTATGCTAATATTTCAATTGTGACTTCCCAAGAAGCTTTAGCTAGTGCAGCAAGTTATTGTACCAGTTGTTGAAACTGTGGTTTAGCCTGTTGATCTCTGGCCCACTTGAAATTTGGGTGATCTTTTCACCCCGGGTTGTAAAAATTTGAATACGAATCATTCCTAAGCCTCTAATAATTATTGAATGCATTAATCTGTTCTATAACATGCTCTGGATATGTATCCCTATGCAGGCAGCCCATAAAATCATGTGTTGTGATGTCACAAATCGTACAAGCTGCTGCACAGGTGCTGCTGTCATTCTCTGTAAAAGCATGTCAAATTTTGCATCAAAATTTTCTAACTTTTTCTCCATCTTTTCTATTTGTGTAAGTACATAAGGTGAGCCACTAGGCATCTTAAAAACACCCCTAGTCTGAGGTAGATCAACTACCCATTGTTGAGATTTTGTCGCCATTTTCTCAAACAATTGATACGCTTGCAGTGCATTTTTGTCTGAATACGTTCCTCCACAATAAGCATTAACATGAGTCTTGGTAGTCAAATTCAACCCTCTGTAAAATAAAATCATTTGAGTATCATCATTAATGCCTGAATGTGGACATTTCCTAAGCTGGTCCTTGTAACGTTCTCAGGCTTCATGAATTGCTTCATTAGGTTTCTAAGCAAATGTTAAAATTTGAGTGCTCATATCAAGTGTTTTTTAAGCTGGGTAGTATTTGCTTAAAAATGCATCACTAAGTTGGTTCCATGAAGTAATCCTTCTAGATGGAAGTGTGAGTAATCATCTCCTTACGTCATCCTTCAAGGTGTAAGGAAAAAGTCTTAGTTTGATAGATTCGGCTGAAAAGCCTTTCACCAAAATATTTTTGCACGCCATCATAAATTCAATTAGATGCATGTTAGGATCATATGTTGATAAACTGTGAAAATAGGACAAAATCTCCAACATATAATGCAGTATCTAAAATGTAGACCCATCTTCGACCTCAGGATATGCAGCTTAAAACCTCTGTAGCATGCGCTGCCAAAGATTCCTCAGCGGTTGTCCCACTGTTGGTAGAACAAATGCCATGGTCTCTTTGATGTCCAAAACCCCAGTAAACAGATTATGCAAAATTGTAGTGAGGGTTCCCATTGCAGATTTTGCTCTCTACGTCTATGTCTAGTTGTTCGTTCATGTTCTGGATCAAAACCTGCAATTTATTGTTTTTGTGATCTGGTACAGACCATGCAGTGCATACTATGCAGAGAATAAAAAAAAACGAAAATTAATTTTTTTTTTTAAATTTATTATATACAGGAATAATTAATTGAGAACATGATAAACAAAAATCTACTGAAAATCAATCCCCAGCAACGGTGCCATTTTCTGGATAAGATTTTTACCACCTGCACAAAAAGGGTTAAAAACACCTAAAATACTTGAAAGAGAAACAAGATTATTATGGTATAGTTAGCTCAAGTAAGGTCATTCTCCACAGGGATTAATTTAAATAGATTAACGTAAAATCAATTCCCAACTAATTATTTAGAACAAAGTTTTGGAAAAGGATGATTTAATGACCTAAACTAAGAAAAACGAATTTAATGAAAAAGGTCAACTAAAATATGCAATTTTAAAGAAGGAAAAAGGAAACAATTTTTAGAATTCAAAGTGATAAAGTACTAGGGTTCCATTGTCACCCTAACAATCCTATGTAGTTCTTTTGATTATTTATGAACCATACATACATATTTTGATGGTTAGGTTTTCCTAAAGTATATCCTACTTGGAACCTCCAACATAGAACGTATATCTAACATGCAACCCGTCCGTGGTGTCTAGATCGAATGTGAACATGCAAGACTCATTAAGTTATGTGAAAACCTTTTGAAAAACCATAGAACCCTAAAGACATGTCGTCCATCCTAAAAGTTACACATATTAACCACAAGAAGCCTTAGTCAATTTTAGGGACAACCCTCCACCAATATTGCATCAAATTACTTTTCTAAATATCTTAATGGTCGCGAAGCACTAAGACAAATATATAGTTTAAACCGGTGATTAACAATTCAAAACTTGCATGCATAAATTCATAAGCAAAATTAAAAAAAGACTACATATTCTTGCTAAGGATCATGGCTTCACCCTAGCAAAGAGGATTAGTTACGAATGTTCACAAAGTCTTTATTGAAAAAGAATGAAAACACCTTGAAAGTATAAGTCTTGAAATCTCTAAGCTTTGACCCAAATGTTCTCTCCAAAAATTGCACAGAAAAGTAGGGCTGGCCAAAAAGGCTTATTTAGAATTAAATCCTCCTAGTAAAAGGTCTTAGAATGAGACTAGGAAGCCAAATAAATTGAAATAAATTAGGAAACATAATCTCAAATTGACTTTGTAAATTCGTCCAAAATACTGTACAGCCACGTTTTGGACCCATATCAGCTTCAAAACTGGTCCAAAATAGCTAGATTTGAAGCTTGGACTATTTTGAACACTTCTCCAGAAGGCCATGAACCCATCTGAAATCATCTTGAGCTCCAAAAACAGCATTTAAGCCGAAAAATGTCACTTTCTAGCAACACATACTGCTTATTTATTTAATCGCCAGAAAATAACCGCCTGGTCGAAATTTCTGCAATTTTGATATGAACACGCCAAGAGACACACGAATCTGCTCCAATTTGAATCACTTCAAAATTCGTCCGTTTGATCACGTTTTGCTCCAGAGGAAATCATATGTCCTATATTGAAAATATAAAGCAAAGTATCAAAATTCTACCAGAATAATTATCAAAACATACTAAGAATAAGGTAAAATATATAATATGAAATTGATTAATCATTGTTCACTTTCTCTTACATGCTATTTGTCATCTACGGCGCCGCCACCAAGGTCCAAGGACGCGGGGAGTCATCACCGCCAAACTTTTGCCAAAAAACCCTACTTTCTCACTCTCTATCTCATTGCATATCACAATAAGCACACTCGAAAGTTCATTTTTGGGAATCCTTATTGCTGCCCAACCCTTCCCTACGAGCCTATTGCATACTCTAACAGAGATTATGATGCGTGCCTTGACTTTCGTTGGTCTACCTCTTGCATCTGTTAGGATACCGCACCATATAGCACAATAAGATAGTGACAAATGTACAAGAGGTTGTTATTAGTTAGTTGGAATTAGGAGTTTGGTTGTTAAATAGTGGTTTGTAAGATAAGGCAAAACAGTTATGAAATTCATAAGCAATTGTTAGTATTATATCCGTACAATCAAGAAAGAAGTGGAGCAAGGTTCCATTTGGGCCCAAAATAATATTATTGGGCTGAGCGTAGGTTTATGTTCGGCTCAAAGCTTTTTCAAATGTACTATGGGCTGTCTGGTGGTCCTAAGCCATTCAGTTAGGGCGGTCAAGTCCTATTGCAAGAAGAAGTGATTTGGATAAGAGCGGATGGGTCGAAGTCCTAGTACAATAAGGGATCCTAATGCAATGAGGATTCTTGGCTGGAAATTAATACGGCCTGAAAATGGGGTGAGTTCAAAGTCCTAATAGGAGTAGGATTGGTCGAGATAAGGTTGGATCAGAATAAGAAGTCCTTATCCGAATATGGTTTCAACTCGATCTTAAGGAGGATTTATTGCTATAAATAGAGAGCAAAGTGCATCATTCAAACTCCCTCTAATTCAACACATAAATTGCCCTGCGCAAACCTCTCAAACATCTTGAGATTTTTTTTTTCTTTTCTGCAAACACATCTTCAGTTTGGATAAACAGCACTGTGAAGGCAACCGGCGAACATCTTCAGTTTGGATAAACAACATTGCATCAAGGCCAACTGGTTACATATCCAAGTCTTGGTCGAGAAGGGTTTTCAAATCCTTATTGGCAGAGGCTATCTCATTAGCCTTCTCGGCGAAATGAGGTGTTACAAGTTACTACATTCGACACATTGAACTCCGAGTGGTTTTATGATTGGATACTCACAAGTGAGTTTCAGAATTTGGCATTCTGACGGCCGAACCACATTTACCATCAAGACATACATCACTTTTGAGTACCTGTGTCCGTATAGTTTGGAGCCGGTTCGACGTGTTTATACTCTTACAAATATAATCACCGTGACCGAACCTGGCGCCAACGATTCGTGAACTTCGCAGAACTAGCTGCCTTGTCTTCAAGCTTGAGAACCCGAAGGCCGAGACGTGTTCCTTCCTCGATCACAGTTGCAAGATCAAGAAGTCAGCAGTGCGCTCAACGTAACATCAACAAATTTTACTCATCGGCCGAGTTCGATCGACGAGTTGGCACGCCCCGCATCAATCGAATGACATAGTTAACTCATTAGTTACTCGGCCTGCATGCCACGTAGGCTTGGTAGTTTTTAGGGTCAATATTTTGGCACGTCCAGTGGGACCCAGTGCTAAACCTTCAGAGTTCATGACCATTGAGACACGGTTAGTAAAAAAGAAAACAGTCAAGGGAAAGTCAACGACCAACCTGTCGGTTCAAGGCTCTAGATAAAATTTGTCACAGGTACAAAATCCCTTCTTTACTGTGACACCTGAGGCTGCAAGTGCGAGACATCAAGAAAATGAAGTTTGTCTCGACAGCCAACCTCGCAATGCAGAAATTCCCAACTAAACTGCAGGCATTTTAATCGAAGGAATAGTGGAAAACTACGACGAAAATGGTGGGGAAGGTTCTGATCCCCCATCGTTTGGCAAGTCGAACAGTCGGTCAGCCAAAAAATGAACAATTTACTCGAAGTAATACGAAGTAATCGTGATACACACACTAGATTGCTTGAACTATTGGTCAGTAAAGTCTTCGAAGATGGATACGCTGGTCAACCTCAACAACTTTCATTTAAGATTATTCCACTGCAGGCCGAGACAGGATCCGCTCGGCTCTAACCGATTGACTTGGAAAAAGGAGGATGATCAAGTAGTAGATCAGTTTGATCCTACCAGAGAGTGGAAACAGCATCCGTCAATATGATCAAGGTCCAAATGATGATCGATTCGGCCTTAAAAAAAGGGCTGAAGTTCCCAAAATTCATCTATCCATACCCGGCTTATGTAAAGAAGTTTGAATATCCTAAAGGCTTCAAGATCCCAAATTTCAGCCTTTTTGCTGAAGAATCGTCCTTGTCTTCGTTAGAACATGTAGCTCGGTTCACTGTGTAATGTGAAGACGTCAATAGCAACTTCCATAAACTGCAACTATTCAACTTCTCACTAACAAGTTCAGCATTCGCTTGGTACATCAACCTCCAACCTAATTCTGTCCAGAGTTGGGAGGAATTGGTTAAAAAAATCCATGAACAATTCTACCGACCGGGGATGGAAATGTCAGTTTCATCATTAGCTAGGATGGCTCAAGCATCAGACGAGTCGCCAATAAAATACTTAACAAGGTTCAAGTCAACCAGAAATTGGTGCCGAGTACCTCTCCCTGAAGTTGAATTCGTCAGAATTGCTTTAAATGGCCTGGATGTGGAATACAAAAAGAAATTCCTAGGGGCAAATATTCGAGATATGTATAAACTAGCCCAGCATGTTGAGCAGTATGATTATTTGCTCCAAGAAGGAAAGATCTCCAAATCCCCGTCCCGGGGAACGATATACAAAAATCCCACGGTTAGTTACACATTGGCCGAAAGCGAAGATTTCCAATATGCTAGTGTAAACGCGGCTGAGATAGTAATAGATAAACTATACGTTTGCAAGGCATTAGCTCAAATTAATTCCAAGGATGCCAAAACCCGCTCGATCTCTGAAGAGACGATTAAAACATCAAAAGTTTACACTTTCGATATCACTAAGGCCGATGCAATTTTTGACCAGTTGTTGTTAGCAAAGATCATAAAACTTCGGCCAGGACATAACATTCCTAAGGCTGAAGAGTTGAAAGGCAAAACGTAGTGCAAGTACCATAACTCAAACAAGCATACCACCAACAATTGCGTCGTGTTCCATGATGCCATTCAAAGCTGGATTGATAAAGGCAAGCTAAAATTTCCTAAGAAACAGATGGTTGTCGACATTAATCCCTTTCCTTCGACGATAATTGGCATGGTGGATACTCATCTGCCTAAAAACAAAAGGAAAGGGAAGGCCGAGTTCATCCTAATACGTCCTTAAGCAGAACTCCCAGCCGCCACTCAAGATTGATTTATTTTCAAATGAACCACCCACGGAGTTTTCGGGACCGGCTATAGTCGAATCTATGTTAGGCTCCAGTACCAAAGAAGCTGATGGACCAATGGTTTTGTGCAGCCGTTGTAAAACATGCGTTGTCCTAACTGAACCTAAAGAGAAAACACCTTTGGCTCCAACTTTATGGCAACCGTCTACGGCCGCAGTGACACCTCCAAAGGAACTTGGTGCCGGCCAACGCCAGAAGGTGTTAGAGAGACTCGACCCTCAGGTACGAACAAATAGTCCAACCTCAACCAGACGGCGTCTTGACTTCGACGCACCATTTTATAATGAGGATTATTACTCGCATAACTCCAGCAGTTCGAGTTCATCGATGAGTAAAAAAACCTTCAAGCCGCCTAAGCCACGTGACCAACGTTGCTATAGTTACAATTCTCTTATTGGCATGTATACAACATTATCCAAATCTCAAAAACGTCGCTGCCATCGGATAAACTGCATGGTCCAACGACATGAAGCACAAACTAATTCGACTACCAGATGGCAGCCAAAAGAGGTAGCGGGAAGCTGCGATGACCGACCAACCTCAACCATTATGGCTGAATTACTTCAAGAGAAAAAGACAGTTGATCGCAACTTTGAAACCACCATTGAAAAGTCCAAAAAACGCATCAAACTTCTTCTTCAACCTAGGGAGATGAAAGCTCGTCTCGAGCATTTCAGACAAGAAACCGAAAGCAAGCTTCCCCCATTACCCCCACAAAAGCCATTAATAAAAGTCCGGATGAATCTACACCCTCTATTCCTCGATCAATCCTTGGAGTACATGCGAGAATTTCACAAAAAGTATTCTGCCAATGACTTATACGACCTGCCCAAGGCATGTTAAGAAGCCCTCGACCTGGCACTAACTTTTCCCGATGTTGAACAGATTATCCAAAAAACCACTGATCCAGCAATAAAATCTAGGTTCCAGCATATACGTGATGCTCGAGTCCTCGGCTTTGAGGTCAACCCATACACAAATATAGACATCGCCAAGCTTCTTTTCTCCCTTGAAGATCTTCAGCATTTGCGATATCATTTCGAAATTTTCTCGGTCGTATCCCTCTTTGGCCTTACAACCGATAAGAATGATCGTGTGGCGTGTTTAGATGCATATCCAGACACAAGGAAGGCCCGAATCACTTATGAAGAACGAGCCCGTAAAACAATGCAGAGACAAAATCAAACCTCAACATCGAACATGCTCGAAGACGACAACCATAATGAACCAAGTCTAGGTGCCATTCCACAAGAGCAAGCATCCGATGAGGCAAAATATGGCTATGACAAGAATGCTAAAAAACATGATATTGTCCTCGATCACCCGGAGGAAGACGACCAGGACCCGATGGGTCCCTCAGTCCTTGAAAACATGGAAATCAGCATGGTCTATGTTTTACCCGCTGAATTTTGACCAACCACACACTAGCCAAATTTCTTGGATAAGGACGTGGAAGCAACATAAGTCGATTTCATCGCCACCGAAGAAAATGGGCAAGTGAGTAAGGACGACAAACTTAAAGCAACCCTGGCCGAATTGTTTCCTCGCTCCCCTTCTGTTAATCTCCAACATGTAAAGCTGTTGTACGTTACAGCTCATATTGAAGGATACCCAATTTCTAAGGTGTTTGTCGATTATGAAGCCACAGTCAACATTATGCCTATATCCATCATGAAGGCATTACGCCACTCCAATGACGAACTTATACCGTCCGTAATAACAATGAGCAGCTTCGTCGGTGACAAGTCCTAAACCAAAGGGGTGCTCCCGTTAGAGATAAGCGTTGCAGGTCATAACCACATGACTGCATTCTTTATAATTGACTCAAAGACCGAATATAACGCATTGTTTGGCCGTAACTGGATCCATCAAACGAGTTGCATTCCTTCGTCGCTATACCAGGCTCTCATCTTTTGGGACGGCAAATCGGTTGTGGTCCAGCCAGCCGATAATCAGCCGTTCAAAACCAATATGAATCAAGCCCGCTATTATGACGATCACGTCGGCTACATTACCCTACAGTGTTTTAACGAGGACGGACGACTGACTCAAATCTCAGTCCAGAAAGCCATCAAGGTAAACGCCGAGACTATATACCAAGATTCGACGAGACTCAGCTTAACAAACTTAATTACCAACACCGATGACTGACGCCCAACAAGAAAGGCGTTGGGCCATGGTTTCATCCACCAAGGAATGTCTGCTGGCTCATTAGTATGCTATTTCCAAGCATCCGTACTCGGGTATAAACTTAATCAAATTTTTAGCCGAGGAAGATAACGGCCCAGTATTATCGTTAGTCACAGTTCAGGCCGTGTCAGCCAAACTCGAAGACAGTTGACCTCAAGTCAAGGATCTGTTAGAAGAAATAAATGTTGGAACGGCCGATGACCCTCGGCTGTTATTTATTAGTGCGTTGTTACCTCACTCCATGAAGATGGAACTTTGTAAATTGCTAAACGAGTTTAAAGATTATTTTGCTTGGAGTTACCATGAAATGCCGGGCCTCGATCGGAATCTCGTTGAACATGAATTACGCATCAAAGTTGGTTGTAAGCTTTTCTGACAACCCCCTCGCAGATTCTCAACCGAAGTACAACTTGGCATAAAAGACGAGCTAGTTCAACTTTTATAATCCGGGTTTATTCGGACCGCTAGATACGTTGAGTGGCTAGCCAATATCGTTCCAGTGCTAAAGAAAAATGGCACCTTACGCACCTGTAACGATTTCCGTAATTTGAATCTGACCACTTCTAAGGATGAATACCCAATGCCAATCTCAGATTTGTTAATTGATGCTGCAACCGATCATGAAATTTTGTCCTTCATGGACGGCCATGCTTTCTACAACCAGATCTTTATAATCGAAGCAGACGTTCACAAAATTGTTTTTCGTTGCCCAAGAGCACTCGACACATACGAATAGATCGTCATGCCATTCGGCCTCAAGAACGCCGATGCCACATACCAAGGAACTATGAATACCATATTCCATGATTTGATCGATACGGTTATAGAAGTATATATCGACGATGTGGTGGTGAAATCGAAGAGTCGCCAAACGTATCTGGATGATCTTCGGTAAGCGTTCCTTCGTATGCACCAGCATAATCTCAAAATGAACCCAACCAAGTGCGCCTTTGGTGTATCGGCCAGTAACTTCTTGGGTTTTCTTGTGCACCATTGTGGCATTGAAGTAAACAAAAATAAAGCTCGCACAATCATTAGTGCTCCACCCCCGACGACCAAGAAGTAACTCCAGTCGTTACTCGGGAAGATAAATTTTCTTCGCCATTTCATAACTAATTCGGCAAGTAAAATGAAAACGTTCTTTACGCTCTTGAAACTTAAAGACTCAAATAGCTTTAAGTGGCGAGAAGAACATCAGGCAACTTTCACACAACTCAAGGTCTCCCTTACAACGTCATCAGTATTCGTACCACCTCGACACGGTAGGCCTTTCAAACTATACATTTCGACGGTCAATGAGTCCATCGGTTGCCTCTTCGTGCAAGATAACGATGCTGGACATAAACAAGCTATCTTTTATCTCAGCCGGACTCTGAATTTACCTGAGATCAATTATTCACCTGTCAAGAAAATTTGCTTGGCTTTGTTTTTCGCCACGTCAAAACTTCAACATTACATGCTCCCATCAGTTACACAAGTCATTGCCCAAATAGATGTTATTCGTTACATACTTACTCGACCTATAGTAAAAGGCCGAATTAGGAAATGGACAATGGTATTATCAGAGTTCAGTTAGCAATATGTGCCTCAAAAAGCCGTCAAAGGTTAAGCTCTAGTTGATTTTTTGGCCCAACACTCATATCCTTATGGTTTCAAGGGCAACGAAGTAGACATCGGATTAGTCAAAACACGAAACAACTATTGGACAATGCACTTTGATGGTTCTAGCACCTCAACCTTGGCTGGTGTTGGCATCATCATTCAATCTCCCGACCACTACCATTAGTATCTCTCTCTCAAATTAGACTTCAGCTGTACGAATAATTAGGCCATATATGAAGCTCTTATCATCGACCTTCACGTCCTTCACGACTTAAGGGCAGCCTGTAGTCTCGTCCTTGGTGATTCCGAACTGGTGATTAACCAACTAAATGACATTTTTCATTGCATGAGTTGTACTTTGGCGCCCTATCACATGGTTGCCACTTATTTGGCTGAGTAGTTTGAAGGAATTACATTTAAGCACATTTCACGTTTTTGAAACACTGGCGCGGATGAACTCGCCCAAATAGCCTCCAGAGCACAACTCCCGGAGGGTGAACTAGGTCGGGTAACACCTATAGGATGGCGATCTTACCCAGCCTTGGTTAATCAGCAAGTTCTCTAGCACAATCATGTGATACGTACACGAGTGATGTCTTTACCATCATTGCTAGAACGAAGAGATCCCGTCAAAGTATGTGTTGTCAAGACGTTGCCAGACAATTGGAAAAAGGGCGATTATACGATATCTCGATAACCCCAGCGATAAACATGACCATAGGACAAAAGTTCATGCCACAAACTACATGTCATACCAGAATAAGTTAAATTGAAAGGGTGAGGATGGTTTATTATTATTGTGCCTCGACCCACAAGAGGCTGCCCAAGCAATCGCCAAAGTACACAAAGAGATTTGTAGGGCTCACTAATTCGGACGTAAAATGCGTTGGTTGCTTCGCCGACACGGCTACTTCTGGCCGAGTATATTGAAGGATTGCATTGAATACACACAAAGATACATACAATGTCAGATTCATAGACCTATACAGAAAGTCCCGGCCGAATTACTTCACTCAGTTACCAAACCATAGCCATTCAAAGGATGGGCAATAGATGTAATCGGCAAAATCATGCCGTCTTCTGGAGCAGCAAAACACGCGTGGATACTAGTGGCAACTGATTACTTCACTAAGTAGGTCAAAGCAAAGTCATAAGCCGAGTTAATAACCAAAGAAGTTTGCAATTTGTAGAGGAAAATATTGTGACCAAATTCGGCGTGCCAGAAACGATCATAATTGACAATGGCACAATCTTTACAGCCGACAGGTTTAAGGAGTACACAACTAATCTAAATATTAGACTCGAGCAATCTACGCCGTATTATCCACATGCGAATGGGCAGGGCGAAGCAAGTAATAAGGTTTTGATTAACATTCTTGAAAAAATGGTAAAAGAGAGACCTGGTATGTGGCATTTGAAGCCAAATGAAGCATTATGAGCCTATCGAACTTCACTCCAATCAGCCACTGGAATGATTCCATACGTGTTAACCTATGGACACGACGCTATGGTACCGGTCGAGCTGAGTATAAACTCATTGCGAGTGATCGAACAAAGTAGTTTGTTCAGTGTCGAATACAGCTAAGCCATGAGACAAGACTTGGAAGACTTGGAAGAAATTCGGCTTGACGCTTATAACTTATTAGTGGCACAGAAAAAGATTGTCGAGCAAGCTTATAATCAGCGTGTCAGACAAAAAACGTTCAGCGAAGGAAAGTTGGTATGGTAAACCATGCTACCAGTTGGAATTAAAGACCCTAGGTTCGGAAAATAGTCACCGAATTGGGAATGACTGTTCTTCATTCACAAAATTCTCGGCAAAGGGGCATACCACCTTAAAGATCGAACTAGTTTAGTTCATAAGTTACCAATCAACGGTTAATTTTTAAAGAAATACTACCCAGTCACTTAGGAGATGAGAGAATAAAAAATCATTTCATTAAATTTATAAAAGGACATACAAGTAAATTTATAAATGTTTCCTAAAATTCTAAAGGGTTGAAGGAAGAAAGGTTTCAAAAGTGGCTTTCAACTCCAGCCACCTTATTTCACTCAGTATGATTTCGGCCTGCCTTGTCTTCTTGTTAAGTTGAAGTTACTGGATCCACTTTATGCCAGCTGCGAAATCTATCAATCGTGCCTTATTCGTCTCGAAATCCCTCTCGAGTTCTGAAGCAACAGCTGACCTTTGTTGTTGAAGCTCAGCAATTTGAAGTTAAAGCTTGGAAATTTGGCGATCAAAGCCGGTCAGCTGCACCTTCTTTGCTTTTATAACCTCAACCTCTGACTGGCTAGCCTCATAAACAATCTTTGCTGCCTTTAGGTCGTCCTTGGCCCGGAGAGCTTGTTCAAAAGTGATAAAGTGATGCCGGGTCCGCTCTAGAAGGTTAGACAAATAGACGACATTCTTGGTGCTTAATAAACCGCTGTCTGCAAGGTCGTTTAGGCACTTTCCTACAGAGTTGAGGCCTTTACATTGGAGGACCTAAGAGGCAAAAAGGGATAGAATTTCTTGCAGCTTGGCAAAAGCACGGGATTCGGCCACGGTTTCCAAAGGGTCGACCGATGCGGCAGAAAAACCAGCTGCTCCAGAAATGCTCAAGAGTAAAGCGTCAAACTCGACCTCGCACGAAGGCTGCACAGGAAAATATTTTAAACAAAAGGAAAAATTATAAGGAACATAGTAGAGGGAATTTATTTTAAACCTGCCGATAAGAGACCTCGACCATGTCCCCTTGTTCATCGCTCGAACCCAGAGAGCTCAATGGCCGAGCCCAGTGTTTAAGATTGCTTCTCAATTCACGTGGCCGATGGAGGTTATCCACGTTCGATGGCCACTGAGATGGCCAGGAAATATAGTTAACACTCATCGGCGCATAGAATTGTCGGTAAAATGAATAGTCAGGCACCTGACATTTAATATTTTCTCGGTTCAAATTTGTTATAGTAAAACTAACAAGAGAAAGGGATCGAGCCTTACAAAAGCCGAAGTGACTTCTTGAGGAGGAACGCCAAGGTTTTGATCCTACGGATGGATCAGCGTCTCCGCCATTCGCTTCAGGCTCGACGAAAGGCATCTTCCCATGGTCTGTTGTAAGAGGGTTGACTTGGTCGGCCACCTCAACCACAGGAAGGGGATTAGTGGTAGAGGTTTTGGTTGGCCGAGGGTGACTCGCCAAAGGAATCTCATCACTTTCATCATCCTAAAATAAAAAGTTGTTAATACTTTTGAATTTGATGAAACGAAAGGAGTTACCAACAACATAATCATACTTCTTCCAAGATGATTGTTGATTATTTTTTGGGGAGATTTATCCAGACGGATGGGGCCACTTCTTCCAAGACAGGCCCAACGGTTGGTCCCAGAGCTATAGGTTATTCGACCAGTGAAGCAGCAACTGGTTTGGCCACTACCTTAAGGACCAGTTGAATTTGGGTCGTTTGGCTAATTAGTGTTGGCCATTTCTCCGTCGAGGCTTGAATGACAAAAGCGGGAAGAGAGACACTGGGAACACTCATTCCCGTAGTCTGGTTGGAGATAACGTGAATCTCCCGTTCTCTTTTCTTCGCCAATTTCTTGGTGCGTTTTAGGGGTTGAGGAGCTTCATCTGCCGTTTCAGCTTCCTGGCGAGGTCGTTTGCGTAGCAGAGCCTGCGCGACGGCTTTGGTTTTCTTGGAGGGGGACCAATTTTTTCCTGGCCACAGCCGCAGTGATCACGTCCACTTTTTTCAACACTCAACCATCTGAGAAAGAAAGATCAAATTAGTAAAGTTTAGTATTAGTAATAAAAAAAAGGAAATAAAGGTAGAGATAGTTGTATACCTCGGGTTGTGTCTTTGGACTGAGGGGCAGAAGTTTTTTGCGTTGGTCGTCGAAAATTTTGTTGACGACGTCTTCGACCGAAGCCCCAAAAAAGTCCTGAGTATACTCTTCCCATCAGTCGCCAAAGGTGTCAGTGCTGAGAGATTCGGGAACAGTCTGTTGGAGGCGGAATGTTTTACACCGTTCCTGAAACTCTTTCTCAGTATCTCTGCACTCATTCTCTGAAGAACCAGAAAGACATCATCAGCTTAGGAGGGAGCGGGAAGTAAGTAAAGGTACCAAACAACCTTGGATGAGCCGAGTTGTTGGGCAGTAAAGTGAGGATGGTAGACCTCTCAGCTCGTTCGGCTAGAGTCGCAACCGAAGGGAAGGTTGCGTCTTAACACGAACGACCCCTAGTTTTGATGAAGATCAGCATCTTCACTTTCACTCCATGTTGATGTTGGAAACTTGATAGAAGAGGGGTACTTTTGGCGACGACATATTAAAAATTCGTTGTCAGAAAGGACATCTAGGCCAAAGAAATATTAGAAGACTTCTTCGGCTTGGTGAGGAGGTGCCGGTCGGGATGCCAACTGAAGGCCAAACAATTTACTGGACTGGAAGTTGAGGATCTTTGGCCGAAGTGTGGCAAAGTAGACCTGTCGCTTCGGCCAGGCAGCGAAAGAGATTGGCAAGAACGGCCGAGTTGAGCGCTAGGGTGTGACCACAAACCAGAGCTTCAGCCATGAAGGATGAGGGTCTTGTAGTTAAAGAAGTTCTTGTGCAACGTCTGAATTTCTTCTTACGAAAGCTTTTAACCATCTTGACTCAGCGTCTCGACGACCTATTGGTCGAAAAGCATCTTGAGGTCAAGATTCGACGGGCACCCAAAGAGGGCGGCATCTATTGGGATGCCAGAGGGAGAAGTTCTAAGAATGGCTGAGATGTCGAGGATGGTGGGGCTGATAGGGCCAAAAGGAAGGATCATAGTGTTAGTGGTCGAGCACCAGAAGCTTAGTGCTACCATAAGAAGTTATTTGTCTATGGCTAACTCTATAGTCGAGAGTCTAATGGCATCATAGATGCCAAGAGCTTTCCATTCTTGACTGAAGAATTTTTCCATCTGGACTACCCAAGCTGCCCAGTTGGCGTTGGTCATAGGCCAGACTCCTTGGGGCTTTGTTAGGTCCTATTTTGACTAAGCAAATCCTTGTAGCAAAGGTGTCAGGCAGTGAGTCTTGAAAAGTGTGGTGATGGACGATGGTACTGCATACTTGAAGAGTGGCCCCATGATTTGATGAGTAGTGCTTATATCACTCTCAAAACCCAGAGTTTTGATGGCACTCCGGTCAATGAAGCCTTTGCATTTGTTGCACTCGTCAAAGTGTTGTGAGATGAAGGAAGTCATTGATGAAGATTGGAATTGTTGGGGTTGAAGGATGAATTGTTGGTGTAAGAGCCTTAAATTTTCTAGGATTTTGAAGGCAAAGATGGCGAAGGGATTTTCAAGTTTTCTGGAAGCATAAAATGCAAATGGAAGGAGTTTAGGTATTTATAGGCATTTTGGGAGAGGAGTTTAAACGTTTGGTTTTCAAAATTGAGGGCAAAATCGACCGGGAAATCGCTAATTACTATGGATATTTAGAGAGTCCGAGGGAAAGGATCGAGGTTTTCGCAGTTTGAGGACACGATTGCGTATGGCGGGGGATGTTTTTGAGGGTCATGATTAAGGGCTACTAGGTTAACCAAAGGATTGACACGTGGCAAGACGTGCAAGGGAATTCTGATTGTGCAATCATGCTTCATAAATGCACTCAATGGATGGGATGTTTGAGGCTTTTCATTATCCTGTAATTATCTTGTAGGGTTTAATTTCACTTCTTCAAGGTCAAAAATCAACTAAGGAATTCTAAGTCGAAGACCTCAGAAGCGAGGGGGCAATGTTTGGGCCCAAAATAATATTATTGGGCCGAGCATAAGTTTATGTTCGGTTCAAAGCTTTTTCAAATGTATTATGGGATGTCTTGTGGTCCCAAGCCACTCAGTTAGGCTGGTCGAGTCCTATTGCAAGAATGAGTGATTTGGATAAGAGCGGATGGGTCAAAGTCCTAGTACGATAAGGGGTCCTAATGCAATAAGGATTCTTGGACAGAAATGAATACGGCCTGAAAAGAGGGTGAGTTCAAAGTCCTAATAGGAGTAAGATTGGTCGAGATAAGGTTGGATCATAATAAGAAGTCATAATCCGAATATGGTTTCAACTCAATGTTAAGGAGGATTTATTGCTATAAATAGAATGCAGAGTGCATCATTCAAACTCCCTCCAATTTAACAAACAAATTGCCTACACAAACCTCTCAAACATCTTGAGATTTTTTATTTTCTTTTTTCGCCAACACATCTTCAGTTTAGATAAATAGCACTGTGAAGGTAATCGGCGAACATCTTCAGTTTAGATAAATAGTATTGCGTCAAGGTCGACTAGTTACCTATCCAAGTCTCGGTCGATAAGGGTTTTTGAATCCTTATTGGCAAAGGTCATCTCATTAGCCTTCTTAGCGAAGTGAGGTGTTACAAGTTACTACATTCGGCACATTGAACGCCGAGTGGTTTTATGATTGGATACTCACAAGTGAGTTTTAGAGTTCGGCATTCTGACGGCCGAACCACATTTACCATCAAGACATACATCTCTTTTGAGTACTTGTGTCCGTATAGTTTGGAGCCGGTTTGACGTGTTTATACTCTTACGAATATAATCACCGTGATCGAAACCAACGCCGACGATTCGTGAACTTCATAGAACTAGGAGCCTTGTCTTCAAGCTCGAGAACCTGAAGGTCGAGATGTGTTCCTTCCTCGGTTGCAATTGCAAGATCAAGAAGTCAGCAGCGTGCTCAACGCAACATCAACAAATTTTACACCTCGGTTGAGTTCAACCGACAAGTTGGCACGCCCCGCATCAACCAAATGACGTAGTTAGCTCATTAGTTACTCGGTCTGGACGCCACGTAGGCTTGGTAGTTTTTAGGGTCAATAGGTTCTAATAATGGTATCAGTCAGTTTTGATCTTCTCAATCTTTCCCTATTGGTTGATTCAGGCATTTCCCATAACTTTGTGGATTTTGCGTTGGTTAAAAGATTGTAGGGAAACTTGGATACAAGGCATACTTTTAATGTCAAAATAGTTGATGGGGGTAAAGTGTCTACTCAAGGCACATTGGCTCAAGTACCTGTCAAGATTCAAAATTAGGAGTGTGTAACATATTTATATGCAAATTCACTAGGAGGGTGTGATGTAGTGCTCAAAGTACAATGACTTAGAACCTTAGGACCAATTTTGTGAAATTTCGATAAGCTATATATGAAGTTCCAAAAAAAAGTCTTCAACATACTGCATTGCCAGTTCATAGTCACATAGAGCAATTGGAGGATATCTCAGCCTTGCAGATGTTCAGACTTGTGCAGCAAGAAACAACTATGAGAGCTATTTTGTGTAATATTGAGTTAGTGGATGTGTCTGTTCAACATATGGAGCCTACAACAATGGATCACCAAGGAAACCACATTTGTAAAGATCAACAACAACAATTGAAGCAGCTACTAGAAGATTATGAAATGGTTTTCATTACTCCTGCTACACTTCTTCCTCACAAATCTCAAGATCATCAAATTCCATTATTGGAATATGGCAAACCACCTAACAGTAGACCATAGAGGTATGGTCCAGTATAGAAATCAGAAATTGATAAATGTGTGAAGGAATTACTGCAATTTGGTTTCATTAGAACCAATAATAGTTCTTATTCTTCTCCAGCAACCTTAGTGAGGAAAAAAAAAAGGAACTTAGCACATGTGCATGGATTATAGAGGCTTAAATGACATTACCACCAAAGATAAGTTCCATATTCCTCTCATTGATGAGTTACTTGAGGAACTATCTGGTGCACAATTCTTTTCTAAACTGGATCTAAGAACAAGTTACCACCAAATTCGTATGCATCTTAATGATGTAGAAAAGACAACATTTAGGACTCATGATGGCCATTACAAATTTTTAGTTATGCAATTTGGTTTAACTAATGCACCAGCTACATTTCAGTGTCCTATGAATGAGATTTTCAGGCCACATTTAAGAAAATTCATCTTGGTTTTCTTTGATAACATATTGGTTTATAGTTCTTCTAGAAGTTCACATTTACAACATTTGAGAGTGGTATTTGATACATTAAAAAAGCATAGCTTGTTTGTGGAGAAATCAAAGTGTGCTTTTGGAAAATCTCAAGTTGAATACCTAGGACATATTGTATCAAAACATGGGGTTGCTGCAGATCCTAGTAAGTTGGAAGCAATTGCCAATTGGCCAATACTAATATCGGTTAAGGATTTAAGCGGGTTCTTAGATTTGACAGACTACTATAGGAAGTTCATTCCACAATTTGGCAAGATCGTTTGATGTGAAATATTCTAACACTCAAATTAAAACCCTATGATTGTAGTATGTGAAAATAGGGATCGTTTTAGGCCGGGGATTAGAAGGGATGCTAATCAACACAATCAAGACTCAAAAACACTAAACTAGACTCTATAGACTCTAAACTAACTTAAAACACTCAAAACAGCAACAAACACTCAAAAAGACTCAATTTTAGACCTAACATGTGTTTTGGACGAAAATAAACCTTAACTACTTAAAAGACTCAAAGAAAACAGATTTTGACTCAAATAACAAGACTAAATGAAAGGGGGATTGTTTTTGACGAATTTAAAACTTAAAACAAAAACTTTGTAGAAAATACTTTGGAAAAACGAATT
This sequence comes from Pyrus x bretschneideri, assembly GCF_019419815.1. NCBI lineage: Eukaryota > Viridiplantae > Streptophyta > Magnoliopsida > Rosales > Rosaceae > Pyrus > Pyrus x bretschneideri. Next base: position 47,382 of record NW_025999521.1, on the reverse strand, counting down.
TAAGTGAAATAAATGGGTGAAAGGCTAGTTAGAGGGTCCATCTCCACACATGATATATGCATATAAACCAATTTCCAGTTATTTTTCCTTTAGACTATGAATGACAACACCCCAAGTTAGTTGCATCGCACAACTAACCATCAGATTTTCCTTGTTTCATCGAATTTGATGGAATACGCATCTAAACCAAATTATCTTTCTCAAGTTCCCTATATGAAACGCATGATAGAGATACATGTCAAAAGTCATTAAGTTCTATGAAAATCATAAGCATTGACAAGGCATTCATCACTATGAAACGCATGAGACTCATACCAAGGATTTACTTAACACGATTGTGACTAGCAACCTCCACTACTTGTGAATATAAGTGAATAACTCTTACGTGAAACCCCCTTATACTCTAGCATCAAATTCATGCGTGCAAATTAAGTGTCGACCCCTAACCCACATACATAAACAAGTTTTAATAACTTAGATAAGCAAATCACATTCATGCCTTAAGAAACAATAACTGGACGTAATCAATTCATATAAAACATATAATCATGGCTTCGAATTCACCTCTAACTAAAAAGAAGTTAGTTCCACATGTTCGCAAAACAAAGATAATTAAACTTAAACCTTAAAAACAAAGATAGAATACACCTAGAAACACTCCAGGTGGCTCCTCCTTCCTTCCTTGCTGCCAACAATGGGGATTTGTGTGAATTTAGGCTCTTGAGGTGTGGTGGATGGTGTGGTGTGAATTTGTGGTAGAGGGTGGTGGTTTTTGAGTGTTGTGGCATCAAGTATTTATAGGGTGAAGGGGAGGCACGAATTTGGGCTGAAAAGGAAAGGAATTAGGACTCCAAATCACCAAGGAACAAGGATACTTTCAATTAGATTCCAAGGAGGACAAGGAATGGTCCTTGTGGCAGATTCTAGAACTTCTAGAAGGGTTACATGTGGCATAAACTTAATGCACGAAAATAGGGCTTCTAGAACTTGATATTTAGGTGATTTAATGTGAAAAGGAGTCCTCTTTGAAGTTGGAATTAAGGTAGGAAAAGATTAGGATAGGATAAGATAAGATAAGGTTGGATAAGACAAGGAAATTTGGATAAGGTTCCTTATTTCTTGCTCTTTCCTTATCTTCTTTGCATTTGGACTTCTTTCTCCAGATTTTTAGCCTTTCCTAGCATCTCTTGACTTCAATTTCGTCCATCCACATTGCTCCATAGTTAAGCTATCCAATCCATGCCCAAAACTGCTCCAAATAGCCTCAAAATGCACTTTCTTGCTCTTTTTGCCATTAGGACCTAAAAACATACGAAAATAGCTTAAAAGACTAAAATAGATAGTAATTAAGTAACTAAATGCAAGGAAACAACATAACTAAGTAGCATAAATATGCTCCTATCATCGTTATTCCCTTAACAACCTTGACTAAGAAAGACAATTTTACTTGGAACATAGAAGCAACTCAAGCATTCCAGACTTTGAAACAGGCAGTGTTCTCCCCTCAAGTGCTTGCTCTACCTAATTTGAACAAGCCTTTAATCATAGAGAGTGATGCTTCAGATACAGGAATTGGTTCAGTTCTCCAACAAGATGGCAGACCTATTGTTTTTACTGCTAAGGCCTTGTGTCCTCGGAATCAAGTTTTATCAGCTTAAGAAATGGAGATGCTAGCCATTATACATGCAATACATAAGTGGCAATCTTATTTGGTGGGGAACCATTTCATCATACAAACAGATCATCATAGCTTAAAGTATCTTCTTCAAGACAGAGCTCACACTCCATTTCAGCAAAAATGGGTCACCAAATTGCTTGGATTTGACTATGTGATCCATAAGGATCACATGAATAAGATAATATAACTATAATTAATTGTGTTATATAATTCTTAATTTTGCATGGTTTTGCTACGCCAAAGTTGCCAAACCATAAAAGTTATATGGTTTAAACATCGAATAATGGATCACATGAATAAGATAATATAACTATAATTAATTGTGTTATATAATTCTTAATTTTGCATGGTTTTGCTACGCCAAAGTTGCCAAACCATAAAAGTTATATGGTTTAAACATCGATTGTTATTCTTATTTAGCTAATATTAGAAAGCCAAAGTTGTATATAAACCTTCATTTACAAATGAAATGAACAAGCAGAATTAAAGCAAATTCTCTTCTTCTCCAAAAGTTCAAGTTTCCCCTGTCATACTAAAGACATCTATCTTCCAAAGAGAAGTTACGACTCTTAATCCTAAAATTAGGAATCAATAGTTTTATTTCCAAGACATTTTTGGATCAAGTGGTATCAGAGCACCAAATCCAAAAAGGGTGATAGTGGTTTATGGTCCTGACGCGCGATCGATGAAATACTTCGGGTGAAGAACTTTTTGGTCCTTTGCTTTTACATCGAAAGCCAAGAACAAAGAGATGAGATATGATGGGAGACGACAAAAAGGAAACACCTGGTGGAGATGACCAAATCTCCAAATTAGAACAACAAGTTCAAAACTTAACAGCATTAGTTTCTCAACTCGTTTAAAGCATCAACTCCCGGAAAACCTCGCATGCATCATCTTCTAAGAAGCCCGATCATAAGCTCAAGAAGAAGGCTGCCAAAGAGAGTGAAGAGGAAGATGAAGCAACAACTGACGTAGATGAGAAAGAAGCTAAAACAGGTGATGATAAATATCCCGTAGATACCTTAAAGATTGATTTTAAGGTTGATATTCCTATCTACAAAGGTGACATAGACCCTGAGAAGCTAGACAATTGGATAGATGTATTAAAAATTTATTACACTGTGTATAAGTATTCTAATGCTCAACAGATAAAGTTTGCAAGATTGAAAATTTCAACCCATGGCCTTACATGGTGGAAGTCTTATCAAAGACGGTACAATGTATCAGATTTGACTATGAAGAATTTCAAGATATTATTGAGGAAACAATTTTATCCAGTTGGTTACGAGGAAGAAATATGGTACAAATGGCAACACTATAAGCAGAGGTTTGACCTGACTGTACAAGAGTATACTACGAAGTTCCATAATCAAGTAATGGTTTTGGACATTGACGTTAATGACTACGATGTATTCATGACGTTAATGGTCTTGCCGATTGTATACACAAAGAACTAAAATTGTTCATCGTAGAAAGTATTGAAGATGCTACTGTGAAAGCCATTGCCATTGAAGCTAAAAACAAACGAGTTGAAAAAAACAAGATGATAAACCAAAGTCTTCTAGTAAAACTGATTGGAAAGGAAAAGGGAAGTAGAGCAAGCATGAGCCAACGTAGAAACAATATTGTGATCACTGTCGAACCAACAAACATTAAAAGGAAAAATGTTGGATTCTTTACCCTGAATTGAAGTCGAAATATAAGAAAGGCAACTAAGGGAGCAAATTCTCTTCTTCTTTCCCTTTGTTTCTCCAAAAGTTCAAGTTTCCCCTCTCATACTAAAGAAGTCTATCTTCCAAAGAGAAGTTACGACTCTTACTCCTAAAATTAGGAATTAATAGTTCTATCACCAAGAAGTTTTTGGATCACTATGAGGTTCAATTTAAGCAAGGGAAGGATAACCAAGTTGTTGATGCCTTGTCTAGATCTCCTCTCAACACTATTTCACCATCACTGCAGTCATTGGAAGAAGTTCGATTGGCTGCTATCTCTTATCCTTATTCTAGTTGGATGGATGATCTTCGAAGACACATTGAGAAAGATCCCTAATTTCAAAAAGACAATCAGTGCTTGCTATGGAGGGTAATTCATCACCTATTGCCAACCTCAAATTTCAGTATGATAGTGGTTTTTTAAGCTATTCATCACTTTCTGCTGCATTAGTAGCTCAGCTATTCATTGATCATGTTTTTAAGCTGCATGCTATGCCACAATCAATAGTGAGTGACAGAGATCCAGTCTTCATGAGTAAATTTTGGAAAGAGTTCTTCAATCTAGGATCAGCCTTGTGTTTAGTTCAGGCTACCATCCACAAACTGATGGCCAAATGAGGTCCTCAATAGGTGTTTGGAAACCTATCTTCGATGCTTCTATAGCTTGCAGCCTAAGAAATGGGCAAATTGGCTCTCTTGGGCTAAGTATAGCTATAACACTAGCTATCACGGTTCTATCAAGATGACTCCATATGAAGCATTACATGGACAGCCTCCTCCAATCATTACCGCATATGAAAGTGGTACAACAAATGTTGACTCCTTGGACCAGGCTTTACAGGAACAAAATAGAATGTTAGCTCTTCTAAAAACTAATTAAGAAGCAACTCAGTTCAAGATGCGAGTTCAAGCATATAAACATAGGACTGAGAAAGTGTTTGCAGAAAGGAGATTGAGTTTATTTGAGATTGATCCCATATCAGCTCAAGTCTTTGGCTTCACATTCCTTTCACAAGCTGCAACCCAGGTTTTATGGTCCTTTTCAAATTCTATCCAAGATTGGTGCTATTGCTTATAAGTTGAAACTGCCTGAACACTCGAAATTACACCACGTGTTTCATGTCTCATGTATGAAGAAACACTTAGGATCACAAGTGCAGACCACAGTCCCTTTACCTGTGATTACAGAAAATGGAATACTGCAAGAGTACCTGTTGCAATTTTGGAGGGAAGGATGACTGAAAGTGGTAATGCTGCTGCCACAGAAGTCTTAGTTCAATGGCAGAACCATTCTAGAGAAGATGCTACATGGGAGTTGTACCATGAACTGAAACTCAGATTTCCAGAAATTGTTAATTTTTGAAGTTCAAATTACTGTTTTTCTTGTTTCTGCAATTTGTAATTCTGGAATGTTGTTGTTTTGTGTTTTTAATTGTAAGTTTTGTTTTAAGGGGGGTATTGTTAGGATACCATACCAAATGGCACAATAAGATAGTGACAAGTGTACAGTAGGTTGTTATTAGTTAGTTGGAATTAGGAGTTCGGTTGTTAAATAGTGGTTTAAAGGCAAGACAGTTATGAAATATGTGAGCAATTGTTAGTATTCTCTATGTGCAATCAAGGAAGAAGTGGAGCAAAGTTCTAATACCATCTCGTTTATCTAAGAACCAATTTCATATCTTAGGTGATCGTAGAATGCTCTTACAGGTCTGTCCAAGAGCTGGTTTTGGAATACCTTTCTCCCCACCCACCGTGTGATTGGTCACCTTCACATTTATTCCATTAAACCCCTTCAGTTCTGCTTCTTCCTTCCCCTCTTTTAATTTTTTTTCACGCCTGTTTTTTAAGTGATATCCATCTCCAATCTTCATTGGTACTCCATGGCTTCTTAGCTCGTGATTGTTTTTTTTTTTTTTTTTTTTTTTTTTTTACATTTCAAATTTTATTTTGTGGTTTAGTAGAAGGATTTCATCTGATTATTTCATTAAATAATTTCTATTAGCTTTCACTAGAATTAAGAGTCAAAATCAAATTTTTATGTCAGTTTAGGGTTCATACTCAATTACGTTATTAACGCAAGAGAGAGACTTGAAGTCTGCAATTCTCCTTATTGAAAGGTTTTAATTAATAAGAAATTTGAAATTGAAATTAAATGATGTGAGTTGTCCAACTCATCTGCCACCTTCCACTATCAAGTTTTGTTCCAAACATGTTTTAAAAATTATGCATAGATGTTACAAATTAATAAACACACAAAAAATAAAATAAAATAAATAAATAAACAAAAGAGTTTTTACGTACCATGATTAAAGCCTTGATGTGAATCCTTGCAAATTTGACCCCTCCTCAATCTCACCACTCCTTTTTTCCAACAAATCAAGCAAAAGATCAAGCAATTCTTCACCTCCTCTTCAACATTGCCTCCTGCATTTTTCAAGTTTTTCTTTCTCAATTCTTCACGTTTTGAAATAACCTTCCCCACCAATGCGTCGTATATCTCCTACGAGTGTCTTCAATTCTCTTCTCAAATCCCTGCAAATCCAACTTCTTGCAAAACCAAACAAAATCGGACAAATTAAACTCCCCAGAAATCCTTGTTACCTCTCTCACGACAAGCCTAGCTTCCTCGTCTCTGCCTTCACACTAGACCCCTTAAAATTGCCCAACATCATTTTGGCGATCACATTGTTGAAAAGCTTTGGTAATTCCATGGTGAGATCAACAGCTTCACCACTCTCAGCTTTTTTGGCCCGCAACCTCCAAAGCCTTGGGTACTCTTGGGTTAAAAATTGAAGCAAAGTTGCTGACATTACGGTTGCTTAGGATCATTAACGCTGAGGTTTATGATCAATTTATAGTAAGGCCATAGGGTGCAAATCCTGTGATAGAGTGATTGTAGGCCAGGCGTTCGATGGTTTGAGCACAGGATATGTAGGAGAGCTCGTGGGTTTTGAGGAACTCTTTCGCAATCTCTGGCGTGGTAACCACAATGCATGGGACGGAGCCAAGGTGGAGGGAGAATAAGGCGCCAAACCGCCGGAAGAAAGATCGGTGGAGGAGAGGGCCAAGGTGGAAGTGGCCAATGATGGGTAGGGCTAAGGGGCTTGGTGGGAGTTGGGTTTTTGATTTGGAGGTGAAGGCTGGACGATAAGAAGAGGGATGGTTAAGAGAATAGAGTAGAGGAAGGGGAGCTCGAGGACTGCCATTGTTAATTGTGAGAGGAAGAATAACGGTTGATAAGTTTTGGAAACTCTAAAGCGTGGTCCTTGACTCCTTATATGTGCATATGAAACGTGATCTTCTGTCTAAAAATGGTAATGTCCGATATACCAACGATTGAAATTATATTTTGTAAATTACATGATATAACAGTTGATGGTTGGATTTATTGTTTAAATTCTTAAAGAATGTATTCAATCATCAACCGTCACATCATGTTGTCCAGAAAATATGATCTCCCTGCAATTTTCAAAATATGGTCTATAAAATTATCTATTCTGAGGAAGGATTACAGTCAAATTTTTGCCCCTTGATTTTGCTTTATTTACCCACTGCTGCCACCAAATCTGTGTTGGGTTGGGGTAATTACTAAAAGTTAGGAGGGTAATATAGTCCGTAGGTTGAGGTGCGGGTGTAGGTTTGGTTATTTCCACACCAAAAATCGTCATCCTCTCTTCAGTAAATGGAATTAGTGGTAGCTGAACAGAGTTCCTCTCTGCAACTCCTCCTCCATTACTGCATTCGAATTTTCGACAATGGTGAGTAATTCAAACGCTTCTTCTGTTCGATCTTGTTTATTTAATTTAATTTGAATTCTTTCCGATTTTGTTTTCGGCGTATGGGTTATGAATTTCCATGTTTTCGGTACTTATATGCAGCTGATTGCTTTCCTTGCTTTTTATCCATACCGTTTGGTTCAAATAATGAAAACACGCATTGACCTGAGAAATCTTAAGAGTTGTTTACAAATTAGTAATTAACTTTGCTTTCCATCTCTGTTTCGTTATCTCTTCAATCCCTGATTTGTGAACTCTTCAATCCCTGCTTTGCGATCTCCGTTGGTTTTTCCACCAACCAATGAAGTGCCCGAAGTTTGAACATGAAATGCCCAGGAGGCCGCCCAGTGCAAGGTATCTTTTCTTTTTTAACTTTTAGCAATGTGGGCTTGACCTAGTTACTGTAATTGATAAATTATTAGTTTTGGTTGATGATTTACCTTGCGCTGGGCTTTAGTTGATGGGTTTTGCTTCCATTTGGTACTCGCGGGGTTATCCAATTAATTAGGTCAGTTTTTGTTTAATTGGGATTCTTAAATTTGATATTAGGGATTTTAATTTGATTGGGTTTTGGATTGCATTGTACACTGTTTCGGGTATCTTTAGCAAAATAGGATTTTTTTTTTTTTTTTTTGGGGGGATTCTAGAAGTTCATGTAGTGCCTCTCTCTATTTGAGTTTGAGTTGGGGATGGTGGACGATGAGCAATTCGGAGATTTATCGCAGTGCAATTTGTCATTTCCACGGACCACCTATAATATTGGCTTTCATTTTGCTTCTTTTTCTTTGCCTATAGTAAAATATTATTGTTTATTTCCAAGATCTGAGTTTGTCATTCAGAAGAGATGCTTCATTCAGAAAATTGAAATTTCCCAAATCTTTGTTAATAGTTGTATCCCTTGCTGAAGGATTTAATTTTCGTGGATGTCTAATTTTGAGCTTTAAGTTTTCCATGTATGCAGCATTACTAGACCAAAAAGAGCGCAGTGTCGTGGAGTAATTAGGACTGTTTCTGTTCCTTTTGTTTTTTTTTTTTTTTATGTTGAATTGACAAGTGGTTTTAAAAAATGGATAATTTTTTTACTGGGTTTAGTTTCTGTGTTTGGTTTGAGAGTCAATTCAGAGAGCTAAAAGGCAGTAAAGTTTGAATATTTACGTTTAATGTTGTTTTGGGTTTGGATTAATTTTGTTTGTTTGATATTAGAAATTGAGTGATAGGGAATTCGCACTTTTCTCCCTTTTGAATAGCGTTTAACTCATTTCTCATTTTCTGTTTGGTTTCCGAGAAAATCGAGGGAAAAAAGGATAGAAGATTAATGAATTCACTGAATTGAGTTCTTTAAGTCCATTTATGATTGAAGTTATTCCCTTTTTCTTTCATTTCTGTTTTTGTTCTTTTGGGTTTCGAGCACGTTGAGGATGGTAAAATCAATTATTTTGATTTTGGAAGTCTACTTTGTTTTTCAGCTTTAGTGCTTGGGAGAAGCGAAAATGTGATTTCCTGTGTGGTGGTTGTATTTGTCTGTCATTTGAAGGGAATTCAGACAGAGAGAGAGGGGAGAGGGTAGGTTTGTTGTCGGTGAGATTGAAGGATGGTCTGATGTATCCTTGCAGGTGAACTATATGCTTGTGCATCCTCATCCAGTGGAACCTGTAACTGATAGCTGCAGGTTTATCCTAATTCTCACTAAACCGGAGCGTATCTTTATTGGACTCCTCATGTTAAAACATCATGCGCCTACGTTACTCTTAATAAGATTCCTTTACATTAAGTTTTACGTGTAGATTTTGATTTGTATATGTGGTGACTGAATGTTATTTGTTTTGCAGATATTTTGTTCTACGTGTAGAGGGGAACATTGGTGAGCTTATATACTCTCTCATTGTTGCAATCTCTAATGATTTAGTGAATCCTATTATCCTGTAGTTGGAACAATTCAAAGAGCGTTTTAGCCTGTATTTCCTTTCGTTATTGGCTCCTAAGGTAGATTTTCATAATCATACATAGGAGATATTGGGTGAAAAATTGTGGAAGGATGTTTTGAGAGTCATCTGGAGAATACCTCTTTAATTCTCACTTTCTCCTTAAGAGTTGTACTTCTGGGCAGTGTGATGGTGAGATATTTTTAAATTCTTTCCAATTATAGTATAAGGTAGCATACTTTTCTTCTCGTGGTTCACCCATCTCTTGGTTATTTAAATTCTCATCAGCTCCGTTCACCCATCTTTTGGTTATTTAAATATTTATCAGCTCGGTTCCCTCATCTCTTGATCATTTAAATTCTTTAGAGATGCCTGTATTGATTTGTGATTTTGTTGGATTTACTTTGGTGAAATGTGTGTTATCTGCATTGATGCATTTTAGGGTGTGACTTTGTTCGTACTATCTTTGTAGTGCATCTTTCTGTACAAATTATTCATGCCTGTTGTGGACAAAGGTTCCAAAACCCACAGCAAAGCGCAGGCAATTTTTGTATTTTTGTATTTTTTTTTTGTTATTATTATTATTTTTTTTTTTTGGAAAACAAGTTTTTTATTAAACACAGAAAAGCAACACAAACAAAGGAACAACCCACGAGCCCAAAATTAACTTACAAACAAGCAAAAGGGCCAAACACAAACAGAAAAACAAAAGGGCCAAACAAACAAAGTCGGCCCAAAAGGCAAAACACAACAGACAGCAACTAGAAAGATTCACTGCTTCTGCCACCACAGAGAATTTTGATCTACTCCAATCCTCACCCACAACCAAGCAACACCTCATCAAATGCACCATCCAATTCCGATCTGCTCCGCGAGCACATCCATAGAGTAAGGATAGCCAACAACAAAGACAAAGAAGCCAACTATCAAGATGAAATCCGTGAAGACCCACGAACAACACTACCGAAAAATGCAGATAGCAACGAGAAAGTGGTGGTGCTGGAAACACCCAAGCCACCAAAGCTCTACACACAATCTAAACACGAAACATGGTTGAAAATCGAACCAAGGATAAACAAGAACAAGGCATACCAGCGGGGTAAGAGACAAAACAAATTGGGAAACAAAACAGGAGGAAGAAGTAGTAGAAGAAAAGAAAAGAAAAGAGAAGAACATAGCAGAGAAGGGCAGAAGAGAAGAAAACAGAAGAAGCAAAGGAAAGGAGGCAACCGACTCCAGCCGAAGCCGGAGTCAGCGCCTGAGAAGGTAGGCAAGATGAAGACCCTCACCAAAGGGGGAAAGAAAACTCCCACGGAGGAGAGAAGGTCTCTCACGGAAGGAGAGTTTTTTCTTGCACCCCTTTTAAGAAAAGAAATAACGTAGTGTTATTTATTCATTTTCATGTACTTGTAAATAGGAAAGGTAAATTTGCCCAATAAGTTTGACACCCTCTTCAAGTCCTCAAACTTCTTTTTTATCGGAGTCTTCAAACATTTACAATCTGCTCAACTGCTTTATGGGTTAAGGATACAACTCGGGATCAAAACGTGCCACTGGAATACAAATCAAATCATGGGCTCGTGGAGTTGTCATTCCTGGCCGTTCATCCATTACCAGAACACGTTCATCACCGTTCGTATGCTTTTGATTTGCCCCAACAACTTTCCAATCAAAGCACTGAACCATTGCACCAAGTAGGGCTGGCAGCATTTGCAGGGCTAGGTTTAAACCAGGGCATTTCCTCCTTCCAGTCCCAAACGGAAGCAGCTGAAAATTTTGCCCCCTAACATCTAATGCACTCGCTCCATCTCCTCCACCGCTGAGTGGTGCTAAGAATCTTTCAGGGTAAAAGTGCAAAGGATTTTCCCAATACTTTGGGTCCCTTCCGATGGCCCAAGCATTCACAAATAGCATTGTGTTTTCTGGGATCACATAGTTTCCAATGTTACACTTTTGTACACTCTTTCTTGGGATCATAGGCACAGATGGGTGCAGTCTCAGCGTTTCTTTTATGATGGCTTGTATGTATGGAAGGTTTGGACCGTCTGACTCTACGACTAGCCGTCTATTCCCAACGACTCAATCAATCTCCTCCCTTGCTTTCTCCAGCACCTTCGGGTGGTTGATGAGCTCTGCTAGTGTCCACTCAATTGAAATGGCGGTTGTATCTGTACCCGCCGTGAAGAAATCCTGAGAAATCCAATTTCATTATTCTCCTAAAAGCCCTCTAAGTTATATATAGCTCCAAATAATAGGACAAGACACTATGGCGTTATAAAAAAAATTAATATGACAAAATATACACATTTAAATTTATTTTTTGACAAAAAAAAATGGTTTTATATTTATTAATTTTATTTAACATTCTTCAAACTTGAAAGACTCAATTAATGTACCTAAATATTAGTACCAAAATGTAATATATTGAATTAATGTACCTAAATGTTAGTATTGTGACAACCCGTTCCTACTTTTACGATTTTATTAATTTTAAAAGCATGAATTGATGAAAATGCCCTAGAGGCGAGAATATTGACTTTCATTGACCATCTTTCTGTGACGTGTACAAGCTACTATTTAATGTATTCTCGAAGTACTCAATGGTACGAACGTGTAGGCGCTATCAGAATAGAAATCGGAGTTACGGTTAAACTTTTATGGAACTACGAATTCGAAAGTTATTTTTGAAAAAATTACTATTCTAATTATCTTATACTATTTTATATTACTAAATTATTATTCTATTATTTTCTGATTGGATCTTTTCATTATTTTATTAGCTTTTCTGGCTGTGGGACCTACACCCACACCAAAACTCATCCCGTGCCTCCCTATCTCTCAGGACACTATCTCTCAATATTCAAATCTGTCTCACCTCACTCTCCTAATGGATTATTGCTACCTCACCCTTTTCTCTAACCCTCTCAACTCTCTCTCGCCTCACTTATCTCTCTCAGAGCTCTCTACCTCTCCCGTCTCCTTGGACTGCACTGAGACGGTGCAACGGCGAACACTAAGCCCAACGACGCATCCTCCAAACCATCCCTATCCTTCTTGCTCCTCTTAAACACTCTCACGGACTTGGTACTATGCTCAATGCATAGGTGCAATGATGGCACCATCGCCATACTTCCTAGCGAGATTTCTTAAATTTCGACGATGGTAAGTTCTAAAGATCACCCAAAACGTCTTGGATCATGTTTTAGCATATGTTTCTAGCCTTCTTAAGGGTTTTGATGCGAGTTTTGGTACAAAACCGTTGCGGGGAAGATATCCCAGATTTTCTTGGCGACTTTGAGCCGTTTTCCGGCCAACTTCAGCCACGGCTAAGGAAACCAGAGGTACATTTCGGTTCCTTGTTCTTCGAGTTTCGATTTGACATATTGGAAGGCTAGGTTTAGTGAAGAAATTAGGTGGTCGGAGCTGGGCTTTACCTGACGGTTTTAGCGGCAATCGGTCGGAGAAGAAGAATGAAAAGAAAAACAAAAAAAACAAAAACGGGCGGCCTTAGACAAATACCAAGCGTTTGGGCCTTTGTCCTAGGCTGGCCCATTTGTGAATTGGGCTCAGAATATTCTTGAAATATTCCTTGGGTTGATTTTTCGAAATTTTCTTGGGAATCCTCCTAGGCTAATTTCGACGCCCCAAGTTTTGTTTTTGACATCCACCTAGTGAAATTCCAAAGTTTTAATGTAGTTGACCACTAGGACGTCTCGGTTGACTTTTTAGGGTTGACCGTTGACCTTCTCGTTGACTTTTTACAAATTTTGCTAGGGACCGTGTTTAGCTTATTTCGAAGCCCTGATTCTAAATCCGCACTCCGTTTTCCCAAATTTAATTGTTTTAGTGATGTTTACTAATGGGTCCTAATATTATGCTTAGGTGTGATTATTATCGGTACTCCAGCTTTCTTAGTTCGAACGGCTTCGACCTGACATAATCTGTGAGTGGGTCTTTGCTTTTAAATATGAAATATTTATTTAGTTTCCATTTATACATTTGAAAAAGAATTTCCTATGCATGCCTAGATTAGACTAATGCTTATAATACTTAGGAAATAACAGAAAATTATGAAATTATCATAAATCCTACGGGATGCACATGTCTGCGTACTTTATGAGGTTTTAATTACGGCCATGATTAATATTTTATTTATTACTATTATGTCGATGTGAATTATTGAATTACTGTGGCACGAGTATATTTATGTTATTTGCTTATCGTTGGTGCACCGGTGTTAGTACTCGTCCAAGCCAAGGTCAGTCTTTCACGTGTATGTGCACATTGCATCGTACGCTTACTTTGGATTCATTGTAGGTGCCAGTTCTATCCTAGATTGCTATAGGCAATTAGGACTCGTATGTGCTGCGCATAGCGCTAGTCTTCACGTGATTGTAGTACTGGAGCATATATCATTGTTACACTTGATCTTGTTCATGTTAGAATGCCTCTGCATGAACTTATGTGTCAGCATGTGTCGATGAGCACTTGATATGATATGTTTTCTTATGCGAGATTATACGATTACAGACGTCATGCACTTATTTACTAATTATTGTGCCGTATTGAATTCTTGAGATTTTGTAGGTTACGGTAAGTATCTTCTTACTATACGTAGTATGTATATTTTGGAAACTATACTTGTTTTACGGCTAGGGATTATAATGTTTTCAGAAAGGTTTTATTAAAACTTTATTTTCAGGCCGACTCACCCTTGTTTTTCGCCCCTTCAGGTTCTAGTGGCTGAGCTTTTGTGTTGACGAGGATTCTTGGCAAATCTTGATATTGGTGATTACCTTCGATGGTATAACTCTCAAACCACTCTACTGTACTTTACTTATACTTTGACATCACGTGTGAAATGGGTTCCTTCCCGCTCACTAGCACACTATTAGATTTAGTCACTTTTAGGTTTAAATTTATTCACATTTTCCATATCACTGCACTTTTGGCTTCGTTACCCTCCTGGTGTCGACCAACACAACTTGATTCGGAGTCCAAGTGGACATTTCGGGTCGGGATGTGCCAAGTACCGAAATGTATTATATCAAATTAATGCACATAAATGTGTGTACTGAAATGTTAGTATGGATGAATCGAAATGTATTATTTTGAATTAATGTACCTACATATTTGTATCAAAATGTCTATATTGAAATGTGTGTACCTAAATGTATGCACCGAAATGTAATATAATGAATTTAATGTACCTAAATGGAAAAGAAAAAAATATATTGAATTATATTGTATAACAAAAATTAGTTTATCTAAATGTTTACAACAAAATATATTCCGATGACTGAAATGAAAATGAAAATTATAATGAAATATAATTAATACATTAAAATTAGGAAGAAAAAGAGAAATAATTAAAGCATCAAAATATAATTAATAAATGAGGTGCTTAGTGTATCAAGGGACTAACATTAGATTTTGATCTTACTCATGGTTTTAGTCTACAAGTCATCTTTGCCAAGAATTAGAATGAAGTTTCCCATATTTTTTTTGGTTTAACAATGGGGCTAAAAACAAGAGCCCAAACAAAACTAATCAATAAGAGATCAAGACCGGGACATCCCAAATCGATCTTCACGAACAAAACTTACTGAACAAGAAGGAGGATTATCAATGTAACGGCCTAAATCTAAATCATGACTATAGTTCTCCCAAGTTCCCATATTCACATTCCTGAATTATTTTGTGTTCTTTGGACTTTTCATTTCTTCTTTTAATTCCTCTTATATTTGAATTTTTATTTTAATAAGATACCCTCATAAGTTCACTTTTATTTAATATAATTGAACAGAAAGTCATACGAAAAAGAATTTTTACCATGATTAAAGCCTTGATGTGCACTCTTGTAAATTCAAGCTCCTCACTCTCAACACTCCTTTTTTTCCAGTATATCAAGCAAAATGTCAAGAAAACTCTTCACCTCCTCGCCACCAATGCCTTCATTTTTCATGTTTTTCTTTCTCAATTCTTCATGTTATGAAATAACCTTCTCCACCAACGCGTTGAATCTCCGATGAGTGTCTTCAATTCTCTTCCCAAATTCTTGCAAAACCAAACAAAATCTAATAAGTTAAACTCCCCAAAAACCCTTGTGACCTCTCTCACCACAAGCCTTGCCTGGCCTCCTCGTCTCTGCCTTCAGCACCAGACCCCTTAGAATTCCCCAACATCATTTTTGCTATCACATTATTGGAAAGCTTTGGTAACTCCTCAGTGAGATTAACTGCTTCACTAATCTCAGCTTTCTTGGCCAACAGCCTCAAAAGCCTTTGGTACTCTTGGGTTCGAAACGAAGCAAAGTTGCTGATGCTACGACTGTTTAGAAACTCATTCAGGCTAAGCTTCTTGATGAATTTATAATAAGGTCCATAGGGTGCAAAAGCAAGGGAATAGTTGTAGGTGAGGCGCTCAATCGCGATGGACTGAGAATGGGATATGAAGAAGAGCTCGTGGGTTTTGAGGAACTCTTTCGCGAGGCCTAGGGAGGAAATGATGATGCATGGGATGGAGCAAAGGCAGAGAAAGAATAAAGGGCCGAACCGGAGGCAGAGTTTGTAGAAGGATTGGTGGACGAGAGGGTTGAGGAGATGGAAGTGGCCGATGATGGGCAGGGCAAGGGGGCTTGGACGGAGTAGGGTTTTGCTTTGGAGGCAAAGAAGGGTCGGAGAAGAAGAGAGACGATGAAGAGAATTGAGAAGAGGGAGAGGAGCTCAAGGACTGCCATGGCTTCTCCTTCTTGTGTTGACAAGTTGTTTGCCAAAATACGGCCATGATCTACTTATATATATAGTGAGCGGGATAAAAATGTGAAATGCCACAAAATGTCCCTTTCTTACTAAAGGCTTTGAGAAGGACAATTCAATCATTAAGGGACAAAATAGTAATTCAAGGCAATTTGAACTTTGAATTAAAATTATACATTAAAAAATAAAATAAAACACCGCAGTAGGTGGTTTATGGTGGTGAATTTCGAAGTTGGCCTCTTCATTAAATCCTTAATGTTGGATTATTCTCACTTACGTTTTTCATTTGGTTATTTATTGACTTACAAAATATTTTTTTTAACAGGTAAACGGTTAGGTTATGTTACCCGTTAATATTAACGATCAAGTTTAGGTCAGGTCATGTTACCGTTCATTTTAACAGGTGTTACATAACACGACCTGTTAAGATATCAGGTACATCACGAAAATGACACGATTACAAAACGCACTTTGCTCGACGGAACAGTCATCGGTAAGATCGTCGAGCAAATTCTGTTTGCTCAACGAATGGTGAAGTTTCATCAAGCAAAAGGTCGCGCTATGAGTTGAGCGCCATGAACATTTCGTCAGGCAAAACCATGAGCAACAAAACCTTATTTTGGCTCGATGAAATCCTTTCGTCTAGAAAGGATTTTTTTGTAGTGAACACCAAACAAAAAATATCATTACGGTAGGATGACCTGAAGGTTTGCACAATGGAGAGAAATCCATCTAACAAACCCTTGAGGGCTAGATCATAACCATATATTGGCATTGTACTAATTATTGTTTTCATGATCATGGTGCAAAAAGGTACGAGCTTTAGAGTCAATTGGGGATGGGAACTACGGCAGCACGCTATGCATAGATGCAGGAATAAATAGTAAGTTTAGATGATTACCATAACGCAGTAAAGAAGAGGAAGATGTCATGTGGCAATAAATCCTAATTGAGATAGCGGTTTAAGAACGGGAAGATCAAACCGATTTCTTCGAGGTCAGGCGTTTGTTCCCTCTTGGCTTAAGCCCTAGTAATTATTATCCAGTTTCTAATTACTATCCAGTTTCTCATAAAATAAAATAAAGTTCAGGAGAAGGAAAAGTATAGAACGTGGCTGCGATCTATTGCTGCCCACATGAAATCAAAGTATAAAATATAATAGGGAGAGCATCAGCACCATGAGAGATCTTTCAGTGTGACCGGAACCGGGGATGACACACCACGTGTTATTATATAAATGGTGGGATATGTGTATTAAAAAGTTAATAATTTAAAAAATAAAATTTCTTACCACTTATGTTCCGGTCACAATGAAAAATTTCTCTAGCAGCAGATACTCTAGTGCGGTGAAACTAATATTATATATATTGTGAAATTTAGTATATACCTCTTTTACATTTTTTTTTCTTTTTTGAGTCAAGAAAAATATATTAAAGGGAAAACCCTAGAGTACAACTGTTTCCTACAAAATCAAACTGAAAAGCAAGAAGAGCAAAAGAAGGAATACATTGATCCCAAATATGACATTCAATAATAAGAAGGCCATGGCGAGCGAAAGCATCCACCACAAAGTTAACCTCTCTATAAATATGTTTCCAGTCAATGCAATCAAAATTGGTCGCCGTCCACTTAATATCTTCAATAATAGAACTAGATTCCATGACATCGCATCTCGGTCCAACATTGACTGAATGACCAACTTAGAGTCACCTTCAACCATAATCTTTGTATAGCCCTTTCTCTAAGCAAAAAGAAGGCCCTCTCTGAGAGCCCTAGCCTCCAATTCTGAAATAGTGGCACCATCTAGATTTAAAGCTCCACCTCCAATAATCTGCCCATTATGATTCTTTAAGACAAATCCCCCCACCGCCATGTCCTTAGCCACCGAATCGTCAGTATTTCTTCTCAAACCTCTTTTACATTTTATTCTTTACTTGTAATTTTTGTTCTTTTTATTATTATGCAAATATTTATTCAAAAAAAACAAAATTGCAGAAATAATAGTTTTTCCTATAGTTTTAGTTTTTTTTTTATTTTAAATTAAATTGTTTTATTTGGAATTTCTTTCTTTCTTTCTTTTTTTTTTTTTTTTTCTTTTTTTGGGGTCAAAGATTTGGAAATTCTAATTAAGGAGGATTTTTTTTTTTTTGAAGAATACGATATTATCTAGACTAAGGGGATGTGTGGGTTAAGTCTCACAATGAGCTAACAATAATGTGGTTCAAATTCGCCTTTGGCAAGAATCGAACCGAAGATCTCTCACTTACAAGTGAAGAAAAATATCACTAAACTGTAGTACTAAGTGGCTTAAGGAGGAGTATTTTTGATACTATGAATTATTCACCTTTTCTACCTTTTAAATATATATATATATATATATATATATATATCTATACTGGGAGAAAATAAATTTGGTGAACGTGATCGTGACCGTTCATCGTACATCATGCAATCAGTTTTCGTTAGGTACTATTTATATTTAATTTTAAATTTTGAAGAAATTTATGACAGTACGATGTACGATGAACAATCATGATCACGGAATCTTGTTGATCCTAAAAACTACTAAGCCTACATGGCGCGCAGGCCAAGTAAAATGTGTTGATGTTGCGTTGTGCGCACTGCTGACTTCTTGATCTTGCGATTGCGACCTAGGAAGGAACACGTCTCAGCCTTTGGGTTCTAAAGCCTGAAGACAAGGTTGCTAGTTCTACAAAGTTTACAAATCGTCAGCACCGGGTTCGGTCACAGTGATTATATTCGTAAGCGTATAAGCACGCCGAACTAGTACCAAACTATATGGACACAAGTATTCAAAAGAAATGTATGTCTTGATTGTAAACGTGGTTCGACCGTCAGAATGCCGAACTCTGAAACTTACTTGCGAGTATCTAATCATAAACAAAACAACTCGGCTTTCAATGTGCCGAGCATAATAACCTGGTAACACCTCACTTCACTGAGAAGGCTAATGAAATGACCTCTACCAACAAGGACTCTAAAATCCTTGGTGGTCGAGACTTGGATAAATAACCAATCGGGCTCAAAGCAGTGCTGTTTATCCAAACTGAATGTGTTCCTCAATTGGCTGGCTCTACGGCTACAGTGTTATTTATCCAAATTGAAGATGTCGCCAGTTGTCTTCACAGTGCTGTTTATCCAAACTGAAGATGTGTTGGAGGGAAGAAATGGAAAATGATAAAATCTCAAAGGGTGTTGAGATGATTTGCGCAAGGAAATTTGTGTGTTGAATTGGATGGAGCCTTGAATGAGGCACTCCTTTATCTATTTATAGTAGCAAACCCCCTTATGGTTGAGCTAGAATCATACTCGAATTAAAACTTCTCAACCTAATCTGATTAGGTTTCAGCCAATCCTAACTTCACTAGGACTTTCAACCAAGCACTTTAACAAACCAAATTCATCCCCTGATTCTCAGCATCTTCAACCTTAGCCTTAAGACTTCTTGTTACACTAGGTTCGGCTAACTTACCCTTATCTAAACCAATCCTCCTCGCAGTAGGATTCGGCCGACCGTTACTGGACAGCCCACGACAAGATTCTAGATGAATACTACTGGGCAGAGTATAACTCTAAGCTTGGCCCAAAATAATATTTTGGGCCCAAACATTGCCCCCTCGCTTTTGAGGTCTTCAGCCTATAAATTATGGCCTAGCTTCGACCTTGAAGAAGCGAAATGAACCCTTAGCATATTCCTGAAGGACACAAAAAAATCTCGAATATCCCAACCACCCAAGCGCATTTATTAGGCGCGATTACACCATTTTAATTATGTCAGGTTCCCTGCCACGTGGCATCTCCTTGGTACGTTTGTCCCTCAATAATAACATTTAAGGCATGCACACACTGAAACATCCATTCGCCATTAAACTCGCTATCACTCACAATTGTGCAACCTCAATTCGTGAGCTTTTCGGCCTTTTTGAGGTGTGTGGATACTAAAACGTCCATTCGCCATTAAACTTGCTGTTACATGCAATTGTGCATCATCAATCCGGGAGCTTTTCGGCCTCTTCACCTGGATTCTCAAATATCTATCATGATTACAAAATATTTTGGTTAGATTTACCCCTCATTCTTCGAAATTTAAAACTGTTGATCTTCTCCCCAAATGCCTATAAATACTCCGTTATTCTCCATTTGGATTTTCATGTTTCTAAACCTCTAGAAACTCTTGCCATTTATTCTCAACCCAGAAAAGAAACCAAACTTCATAACCTAGAAACCTTTAAACCTTCATCAATGACTACCAACACTTTTATCACCAAGCTTGCTGAGAAGTGGGACAAGTACAGAGACATCATTGATCAGAACACCATCAAATCACTTCAATCTGAGGGTGATTCTAGTGCCTCCCACCAAACCCTGGGACCATTTTTCAAGGACAACGTCCTAGAAAACATTTCCATAATGTTGAAGGCCCACTGCCTTGAACCTTTTTTTCCAAGGGTATGATTGGTTGAAGTGGGAATCGACCAAACCCCAAAGAGCTTGGCCTTCGACCCCTTTGGCCTAGGCTGTATAGGTCACCCAGATGGAGCCACACTTCGGAGGTAAATGGAAGACTCCTAGCATCTTCAATGCCATTAAGCTCTTAACCATTGAGATCATCATGGACCGAGAACTTTTAATGGCTGCCCTAAGCTTCTAGTATTCGGCCATTAATACCACGGTCCTTCCTCTCGGCCCCATTGGTCCGACTATTCTAGATGTCACGACCATACTTGGCATTTCCCTATTTGGTCTTCCAATTGATACCACTCTATCTCGGTATCAATTTGACCTGGACCTGAAGGCGGTCTTTGGTGAACATGCCATCGAAGCTTTGAAGAAAGACGGGTAGAAACCATCAAAAGAAGAGGTGCTTAAGCTGCACAAAAACTCTACAACACCTTGATCACCCACTTTGCCGGCTCAAAAGAGAAAACTCTTAGGAAGGGAGAGCATGGAGCCTTTTTGTTCTACTG
Organism: Pyrus x bretschneideri; assembly: GCF_019419815.1. Lineage (NCBI taxonomy): Eukaryota > Viridiplantae > Streptophyta > Magnoliopsida > Rosales > Rosaceae > Pyrus > Pyrus x bretschneideri. The sequence continues at coordinate 26,545 of NW_025999521.1, read as the reverse complement.
GTACAACAAGTTCATCTTTTGTACCAAGTTGAACAAATGTTTGTCTGAGAACATGCTAGTGGCTGAGGCCCTAGCCAGTGGTCATGTCCTGGCCCTCAGCCCAACTATCCTTGCCAATCTTACCTGATGCTTGGCCGAGACTTCTGTGGGGAGGATTGATTTGCACCAAAACGGCCCGCTTTGGTTCTTTGAACTTTGGCTACAAGCCTACTTTTGCACACTGAGGCCGAAGATCCCTAGCTCCAACTCTTCTGAAGCAATGGGCGTTCAATTGGCCTCACACCTCCTTCTTGCTCACTCGGCCAAATATATATTTAAACATTTCTTCAGCCTTGAAGATTTGTATAACGAGGAGTTTCTGGTCTGTCGCCGCTAGAAATATCCATCCTCTATCAGGCTCCTTACTTCAGCGTGGGGAGAAGCAAAGGAGACCGACCTTCAACAATCATAGAAGTTGTTCGTCCTAGCTCGCGACCTTCCCTATGGTTATGACGCTTGACGAGCCAGCTGGGAAGTATACTATCCTCACTTCGTGGCCCATCAACTGGGTTATCTCTAGGGCTGCCCCTGCCATTCCTCACTTCTCGTTCACTCTTGAGCCAAGAATGCCTCCCCAGCTCTTCGGATAGGGAATGCTAGGAGGCCGAGAAGGAATTCGAAGAGTGGTGCACCAAAATATGCCTTCTACCGTATACCCCAGATACCGACTGTACCAGGACCCTTGCCAATTGGTAGAATGCCTATGTCAAGGATTTCTTCAGTACCTCAGCCGAGGAATTTTTGAAGAAGTTTTTCAGTGATCAACTGAGGAAGACTCTTGCCTCAAAATCCAAATAAGCGGCTCAAGGTATACATCTTTGACTTACTCTTTTTTTCCGTCCAATTCAAACTTCATTCTGACTCAAACTCAGTTTTTCCAGGTAGTCGTTCAATAAAAAAAGTCGAAGTGGTTGCGATGGTCGCGGTCAAAAAGAAACTCACTCATTCTCCTAAGAATGTTGCGACCACCGTTCATCCAGCCGAACTGACTCATGCAGCGCCCCCTATTGCACAAACTGTGTTGAGAAAACAACCTTGCCCAGAGGTTGAGATGGCCAATAACGTTGCTCGGCCCCTAAAACTCCTAAAAAAAAAAGGCAAAAATGGGAAAACAAGAAATACATGTTATTTCGACTTAAACTACAAGAGCAACTACTCCTAGTGTGCATCTCTCTTCTCTCATTAACTAGGTCTCAGCAGAAGTGCCGCTAAACCCCTCCCCGCCCTAACCGTGGGTCAGGCAACAGTTCAACCTACAACACTGGCTGCTGTTGTGGTCGGGGAACTTGCACTTCTAGAGCTAGTCATTGCTCTTGTTGATGTCAGCCTAGTAGCTACTATAGCCAGCGACCACCACGGCCAAAAGAAACCTTCCCCCTAATCTAAAGAAAGTTTCAATGGTCGTCTTGGAAGAAGAGGTATGGCAATCTTCTTTTGTGTTCTTTCATTTTAGCTATCTCTAAACTGGAAACTTAATCCCCCTTTATGTTTAAGATGACGAGAGCGAATAACCCTCACTAGTGAGGTGCCCTCGACTGGCTGAACTCCCAACCACCAATCCTCAACTGATGGTTGAGGCAGCCGACCAAGTCGATGTTCTTTCAGCCAAAGTAAATACAGGACATGAAGTGGCGCCTCTTATCGAGCCATAAGTGACAGCAGAGATGCTGATTCATCCCCAAGACCAGAACCTGGGCATTCCTCTTCAAGAGGTCACTTTGACCTTTGTAAAAACCCTCATTATTTCCTTATATTAATTTCATGCCTTAGAATTCTAAACCAAAAAGATATTAAATGCCAGGTGCCCAATCGCTCATTTCACTAAAAATTCTATGCGCCGAAGAGTGTTATTTATATTTCATGGCCACCTTAGTGGCCATCAAACATAGATAACCTTTACCGGCCACATGAATTAAAAGGTTGCCTTAAACACTGGGTTCTGCCTTTAAGCTCTCTGGGTTCGAGTAACGAACCAGTAGATATGGCTTAAGTTTCTTCTCGGCAGGTTTAACACAACTTCTTTATCTGCCATCCCTTTTGGATTTTCTTTTTCCTTACAACTTTTTCTATGCAGCCTTTATGGGAAGTCAAGCTCGATGCCCTCCTCTCCAGTACTTCTAGGGCGGCATGGCCTTCAACAACAGTGGCTGAATGTTCTGCAACCTCATTCGATGCCTTCGCCAAGCTACAAGAGCTTCTGTCTTTCTCGGCCTCACAAATCCTTCAATGTAAAGGCCGTGATTCTATAAGGGAATGCCTAAACGACCTTGTAACCAACGGTCTACTGAATAGTGAGAGTATTGTTCATATATCTTCTGTCTTAGAATGAAGCCAGGAATATTTCACTATATTCGAGTAGGCTCTTCAAGCAAAAAACAACCTCAAGGTTGCAACGATCGTTCATGAAGCTATCTAACCAGAACTCGAGGCCATAAAGGCCAAAAATGAACGGTTGGCCGACCTCGATCGTCAAATAGCTGAACTTCAAAGTCAAAGGTTGGCCGTTGCTTCAAAGCTTGAAACAAATTTTGAGTCAAATAAGCCTCGACTGACGGAATACGCAGTTGGTGCGAAACATATACAACAACTACAACTTAATAAGAAAACTAGGCAGGCCGAAGTCATAATAGGCGAAGTAAGGTGGTTAGAACTGAAAGTCACTCTAGAAGCTTTCCTTTATTCGACCCCTTAGGACTTTGTCTTTAGTTGTAGGCAAATTAATTTTTGTAATTTTGCTTGTCCGCCCTTTGAAAATCAATAAAAATTCTTTATTCCTGCATTTCTCAAATGACTGGTTAATATTTCTTTAAGAACTTTCCATTGATTAGTAATTTGTGAGTTAAGTCAGTTCGATCCTTAAGGTGGTATGCCTTCTTCCTGAGAACTTTATGGATGACGAAAGGTCCTTCCTAATTCGGTGATCATTTTCCGAATCTAGGATCTTTAAACTCTACTGGTAACACGGTTTGCCATACTAAATCACCTTTGCCGAATGTCTTTTACCTAACTCGTCGATTATAAGCTTGCTCGGCGATCTTTTTCTGTGCCACTAGTAAAATATAGGCATTTAGTCGAGCTTTCTCTAAGTCCTCCAACTTTTGCCTCATGGCTTGATTATACTTGGCATTGAACAAATTGCTTTGTTTGATAACTCGTAACGAATTTATGCTTAGCTCGACTGGTAGCATGGCATCGTGTCTATAAGTCAACGTATATGGCGTCGTCCCTATTGCTGATCAGAGTGAAGTTCGATATGCCTATAATGCCTAGTTTAACTTCAAATGCCACATCTCAAGCTTTTCTTTTATCATTTTCTTAAGGATGCTAATTAAAACTTTATAACTTGCTTCGGCTTGTCCATTTGCCTGTGGGTAATATGGCGTGGACTGATCGAGCCGAATTTTCAAACTCGCCATGTATTCTCTAAACCTGTCAGCCATGAAAATCGTGTCGTTGTCTATTATAATCATATATGGTACGCCAAATATCGTCACAATGTTTTCCTTCACAAAATTACAAACATATTTAGAGGTTAACTTAGCGTATGACTTTGCTTCGACCTACTTGGTGAAGTAGTCCATTGCAACAAGTATCTTTGCATGCTTTGCTGACTCGGAAAACGATGTAATTTTACCGATCACATCTATGGCCCATCCTCTGAACAGCCATGGTTTAGTGACCAAGTGAAGTAATTTGATCAGGACTCTCTATATAGGCCTATGGATTTGACATTGTACACATCCTTGCTCGTATTCAATGCAATCTTTCAACATGCTCGACTAGAAATAGTCGTGTTGACGAAGCAACCAACACATCTTAAGTCCAGATTGATAAGCTCCGCATATTCCTTTGTGTACCTCTGTAATCGCTCAGCTGGTCTCTTTCAGGCCGAAGCATAATAACAGCAGACTGTCTTCACCCTTTCGGTACAACTCATTCTAGTACATTACGTAATTTACGGCATGTACCATTATCTTGCGATCATGGTTGCCACTGGGATTATCGAGATATTACATAACTGACCTTCTTCAGTCATCAGGTAATGTCTCGACCGCGCAAAAATCTACAAGATCTTCTTACTCCAATAACAAAGGTATGGACATAACTTGTGTACGGATCATGCAGTCATGTTGGAGAACTTGTCGATTAACCAAGGCCGAGTGTGGTCGTCGCAGGACTGGTACGACCCGGCCTAGCTTGCCCCCCAAAAGTTGTGCTCTGAAGGCTATTTGAGCCAATTCGTCTGTGTCAGTGTTTCGAACTTATGAGATGTGCTTGAAAGATAACATAATGAAATATGTCAATTTGATAAAAAAAAATTCCAATATCCCACATGACTTCATGAGCCCCTCGAGCCAACTACCCACCGCGTTAGCGAATGACAAGATGCTGCTATATAGATAAAATGAACATAAGACAAAGCGTGAAAATTTATAAAGGAAATTAGAATCCTTTGCAACTTTTTCATATCTTTTAGACTAAACATTTCTGCCTTTTTAAGATTTGATTAAAGTGCTTATACCAATAAACATCTCAGCATTTTCTGCTAAATTTAAGGGATGATTTGGTATAGGTGCCTCAGTTTTAATTTTTTTAGACTAAATATCTATGCCTTTTAGAGATTTGATTAAACTCTTTTTCTCATCATTTTGGTGCCAAATCATTTTTTATACCAAAATTACATGACCTGCCACTACCCCATATTTCTTAATCTCACGCCAAAAAAATGACAGCATATTGAACCAAACTTCCCATAATCTAGCATTTTGATTACCCTCTCCTCCTTGGAGATAATTGTAAACAAAAAAAAAAAAAAAACCCTAGTTAAATACAATTTATTTTCACAATACTTCCTATAATTTATCAATGATTATCGACGACTTAATATAATTTTTTCCCAAAATGGTTGAAAATATTTTTCCATCTCACGAAATTAAACGTACCAATATAAATTTTTATATCAATACATTAAGAGATAATAGGACTAACAACAATATAAACGTACCAATAAATAATGTGTATGAAATCTAAAATACGAAAATTGAAAGTAATGTATCAATATCAACAATATATACCAAATCAAACGTACCAAAATCACAAATAAACGTACCAATCAATTTTTATTTTTACAAATTCAAACGTACCCAACGGCAATATATACATAACATATTGTACCTAATAATAATTTGTCAACAACTACAAGTAAAAAAATAAAAAAATAAAAAAAAAAGCAAAGAAAAATAGTTTGACAAAAAAATATGAAAAAAAAAATTACAGTGCTTTCTATGTTGGATCACCAACCATTTGGTAAAAATAAATCAATAAAACGAACCACTTGAAAAAAGAGATAATATTTAACGTTTGTAGAACAAAAAAAATTATTTTGGTGGAAAAATTATAATTGAAAAAAGAGATAATAAAGTTAATAACTAATATCCCACTAAATAAAGGAAAAAAAACGCATCAAAAACCTAAGAAAATAAATTAAGAAATTAATAATTAATATTTTATTTTCAAAAAAATACAATAATCACATGTAATTTAATCTACATAATACCAAAAAATGCCCCCATCTTAATTAGAGTTTCTAGAATAAAACAATTTAGGGTAAAGTACAAAACATTACCTCAACTATTGGTGTTAGACACTTTCATATCTTATCTTTTAAAATTGACAATGTCATGCCCTATCTTTAGAATTTGGTCCAATGTTATACCTTCCGTTACTTGGCCGTTTCCTTTTCAGTTAAATGCTGACGTGGCTTGATTCGGGGCCCACTTTCTATTTAAAAATCATTAAAATATTATTAAAAGCTAAAAAACAATTATTTAATAATTTTAAATACTAAAATAATAATAAAAAGTTAAAAAAAAAAAAAAAAAAAAAAAACCGTCTCAATTCGTCCCTCCCCCTCCCCCTCCGCTCTCTTCTCCCTATCTTTATCTTCTTCCCACCCCCCCCCCACCCCCCAACCTGCAAACCCCCAAAACAAAAAAAAAAAAAAAAAAAAAATTCCAATTTGTCTTCCCCCGCACCCACCCTTAGTTTGTCTTCCCCCCCTTCCTCCTTCTCCTTCTTTTCCTCTTCTCCCTCTTCTTCCTGCTTCTCCTTCTCCTTTTCCTTCTCCTTCTTCTTCTGCAAGGGGGTGGTGTTGATGGGTTTTCAAATTTTTTTTTTTCTCTTCCTCTTTCTCCTTTTTTCCTCTTCTTCTTCTTCCTCCTCCTTCTCCTTCTCCTTCTCCTTCTTCTTCTTCCACAGGGGGGTTGATGGGTTTTCAAATTTTTTTTTTCCTTCCTCCTTCTCCTTTTCTTCTTCTTCTTCTTCCTCTTCCTCGCACACGCGCCCGGGACAGGCGGGCGGGCAGGGGGGGGCTGGGGTTGGTGGGTTATCAAAAATTTTTTTTTTTTTCCTTCCTCCTTCACCTTTTTCTCCTCTTCTCCTTCTTCTTCCTCCTTCTCCTTCTCCTTCTTCTTCTTCTTCTTCCGCAAGGGGTGTTTTTAATTTTTTTTTTTTTTACTTTTCTTTATTATTTAAAAAAAAAATTAAAATTTTTTTTTTATTTTAATAATTTTTTAATAAAAAGTGGGTCCCGAATCAAGCCACGTCAGTATTTAACTGAAAAGTAAACGGCCAAGTAACGGAATGTATAACATTGGACCAAATTCTAAGGATGAGGTATGACATTGTCAATTTTAAAAGATAAGGTATGAAAATGTCGTGACACAAATAGTCGAGGTAGTTTTTTGTATTTTCCCCAACAATTTAAGTCAAACTACCAAATTACCGACGTAGTAGGTGTTTATTTATTTATTTATTTTTAACATGCAAAAGAGCAAACTGGTATGACAACTTGAAGGGATTTAATTTCATAGCACGTGGTGTTACATCATAACCTACCATGTGTGGAGTAAAAAATAATTCTAAAAATCCACAACGCGACACGTGGATTTTTATTCAAGAAAAACAAGATTGATCTCATTAAATGAGCAGGCTTCACACATACTCCCACGCGCAGCTCAACATCCCTGGAAGTTCAACCAGCTGACTACGACTGCTCAAAGCTCCCTTCTTGTAATACATTCCCAATTGAAGATCAACTTTATCAAATTCATTCCCTCCCCCTTAGTGTAGAAAATGAAGTTTGTTCAACAAAAAAAAAAAAAAAAAAAAAAAAAAAAAAAAAAAAAAGGGAAAAAAAAACTTTATCCAGTAAGTAGTCCCTATTTCAATCAATTATGGATACTTCCACCATTATCTTAAGATATTATCTCCTAATTAATATATTGGGAATATTCTTTCCTCATCTATCCAATGGATGACCCATCTTGGTCAATATGATGCTGTCATGTGTAGGGTAAAACCCTACACCCATAGCCGGCCACACCTTCCTATAAATACCTCAATCTTCACCAAATTTTGGTAAGCTTTTCTCTATATAGAAAACTCTAAATACTCTCTCCATTCAGATTTACTAACTTAAGCATCTGAGATACTTTGGTCAACACCCCCCAACTCCTCGTGGGCTCGTGAGGCTTTGGTCTTTGATCGAAGGTGGTGTTGATTGTTTTGTTGGTACTTTTTCGTTAAGACTGGAGATGGTAGAAATTGTCTATCACAAATTGGTACTTTTATTGAGAGCTTGATTCAAACACTCGAAGAAGACTCTTGCTTTCAACGTTTCAAATTTTTCGTTTATATGTAAATCTTCCCACATGTTCATATTCCAAGAATTTTTTGTAAGTTCTTTTAATAGCCATGGGGAAGAAATACGATGGCGGAAAATTCCGAAATCACGACGAACAATGCTCCTTACGTACCTAGGTTTTCACCCGCATGGAGGACCGGAGAATGGGTCAACGGAGCAACCCGACCACCGCGGGGTACCATTCCAGCCATGGCGGTGGCTCGTGGGACAGCCCTAGACGTGAAGACCTAGAGGCAGCAGTCTTGCCCGTACAGGTTTAGGAATAGTACCCATAAAGCCCAAAGGGTGGCGTCAGCAGCAAAGAGCCCAGCTCCAGCGTGCGCCGAAGCTGCCAAGCAAGGCAAGGCTATGGCCCAATGCAGAAACCCAACTTGCGCCTGCCCAACGCAAGCCTCTAGCCTCCAGCGCAGCAACAAACCTCATCAGTGCGGGCTCATATGCAAGGCTTCCAGAAGACCATTTCCGCGTAAGCCATGCAGCCTAGCACGTGTTCCCTAGGCCAGGAGGTCCAGCTTCAACGAGGTCCACATGCACGGACAGCAACTACTGCAGCGTACCCAGTCAAACCCATTAGGCGCAGGCCCTGCTCGCCCACACGCCCAGCTGCAGTCAACACGGGTCAACTAACTCAGATCCGCGGCCCTTGCGCCCGAACCGGTCCACCAACGAACTGGAATATTTTTCGACGACATTTCCTACCCGTTTCTCGCGTTCCAGACCCACTTTTTTGGTGTTTCAAACCCGTTTTCAGTGTTTTTGACCTGTTTTATGCAGATTTGGCTCGTTAAAGCTTCAATTTCACTCCTGATGTCTACTATACTTCCACCACTCACGGAGATGAACCTCAACCAAGCTGCTTAACTCCAAATGGTGATCCACACATATTCCGGCAGATTATGGACTTAACCAGCACTATCGCGTAGTAGTCCACCTTAACGAGTTGACTTCTTGAGCACATCAACAAGCAGCGCACTCTTGACGAAATGCACAGAAGCTGATGAAGATATTTTTTTCAAATGCATCTCGACAAGCAGCCTCTCAACTAGCCATGAAGCGTGCACTCCCTCATACAGCCCCTGGGGAAACATTTTCTCCCACTTTAGAGCGCTAAGAAAGCAATCACTCTCGGAAAGGCTAGCAGGTGAGTGCATATCGCAGTTGGGTCTACGCTCTGACGAACACTGCCCGTATTCCGTGCAGTGTTCACTTGCAAAGGGGAGTTCAAAATAAAGATAATAATTAATGTAGAACTATGAAACATGTGAAAAGAATATACAAACGCTCGTGATTGCATCATGCACGCTTAGAAGGTAATTACATTGTTGTTTAAATTAAAAAGCCTCCAAACCCTTAGGAATAGTGTTTATTGTTTGAGTGCAAAAATAATAAAATTCATAAGAATTAATGTAGAAGTGTGAAACATGTAAAAAAAAAAAAAAAAAAAAAAAAGTACAATCACTTAGAATGACAAGCTTTAAAACTTTTTCATGATCATGACCATATATTGGCATTGGTACTAATTCTTGTTTTCATGATCATGGTGCAAAAAGGTACGACCTTTAGAGTCAATTGGGGATGGGAACTATGGCAGCACACCATGGATAGATGCAGGAATAAGTGGTAAGTTTAGAAGATTACTATAAGATACCATAATAAAGATACTGGTTTAAGAACGGGAAGATGAAACCGATCTCTTCAATACCTGAAGAGGTCGGGAGAGGCGAAAAGTAGAGCACGTGGCCGCGATCCATTGCTACCATATGAAATCGAAGTACAGGGAGAGCATCAGCAGCAGCAGATGCTCTGGTGCAGTAAATACTTTTTTTTACGTTTTCTTCTTTACTTAGTAATTACAGAAAAAATAGGAAAATAGTTATTGCCACTGCATGGGTAGGTTTTTTTCTTTTAGTTTGATTTTTTTAAATTAAATTGTTTTATTTTAAAATTCTAATTAAGGAGGATTTTTTTTTCCCCCAGATAAGGAGGAGTATTTTTGACATTATGAATAATTCACCTTTTTTGATATTATGAAGAAGGGAACTTTATATATAGAGACCAAAACTTTCATTATATTTTAAGGAACTCCACTAGTTTTTAAACATATCAAGAAGAGAAAAATTACACATAAAGTATACTTTTAATACTTAATTATATTAAGACAACTAGGGGTGGGTAAATGGGTCCTGGACCTGTTGGTCGGGGCGGGTCCAAAAATTACAAATACAAAACGGGGCGGGGCGGACCGGTTCTTGATAAATAATTGGGCAGGCCGATTTTAAAGATTGGAGAAAACGGGCCCCCGGCCCATACCGTTCATTGCCTACTGTGATTACCCTCTATTGTCTATTACCTTTTTTCTCTTATTCTCATAACTAATTCGACCCTCTTTCCTCCCTCGATCTCTCGATCTCATCCCTATTGATCTCATCTCTCTCGATCTAGATCTCCTCCCTCTTGATCTTTCTCTCCCACGGTCCCTCTCTCTCTCATATCTCACCTGCCCTAAACCTTCACAAAGCATAATAAACCAGGCATATACCCAGCTCACCCGCCGTAAACCATCTGCTCCACAAGCCGCCGTCCACAAAGCATCACCAGGTACGCCATAAGCCGTCATCCACGCCTTTCTCTCTTTCCTCCAATCCCGCGGTTGAGCTGTCGATAATTTCAGGTAATTTCTCTAAAACACTATTTAAAATTTCAGGGTTTATCGATTAACTCTCACTCTCTCCATACGCCTCTATCTCCGATCTGTGCAGTTCAAACAGGAGCTTGATCGAGAGGTTTCGGACATGGTGGAACAAGCGGAGGATCTGGGTCAGGCTTGGCCAAGATGATGTCTTAGAGAGATTTGAGGATGTTGAGGAAGACAACGAGGTCTTGGAGCGATTTGAGTCTGTGTGGGGGACGAGCAAGTTGAATCACCTGGAAACGGCCAGCGGATGAAGGTCTTGATGTCAACCAGTCGAAGATGGAGGATGAACGAGTCTGGGAGGCGATAAAAAAAAATAAAAAATAAAAAAAGGACCTGTGGACCCGTCCCGAACCGGCTTTTTGAAACGGGTCGAGTTAAGTCCGGTTCCAGTGATTAGATTTGTAATACCCGGCCCGTGACCCGTCCTGTTTCCTTTTGAAGTGGGTCTGGTCTGGTCCTTTCAAATTTGGGCCCGGCCTCGTCCGTGCCTGTAATACCCTGAAATTTTTAAATATATGCATTAAAATATTCAAAATTATGAATATGTGAAAAGAATCAAGAATTTATATTAATTCACTTGAGTTTATTTTTAAATTAAACTAGTTATCAAGTTTGAAATTTCAAATTTGGGAATTAATTATTTAAAATCCATAGACCTTTTGAGGTCAAAATTTATATTTTTGAATAGAGCTCGATCTCACGAATGTGTAGGCGCAAACCGTTCGTGAAACGGAGTTATAACTAAGAAGTTATTAACGTTTAAAGTCGGGGATAAATTGGTAATTTTATATTTCTTTAGAAGGCCTCAGAAAATCTGGAGCCATGTGACATGCCATGTGTGTGGTTAGGATGAAAAGAAAAAAATAAAATGGATGGTTGGGATAGAAAGAAGAGAATAGAAAGGAGAAAAGGAATGGAGGAATAAGGGAGGGTGACCAATAGGGGAAGAGAAGGGGGAGGGGAAGGGAGAGAACTGAGAAACGGAGGATCGGGACCCGGCCCTTGGTGACTTGACCCAATCACTTCCCTTAGCATTTCCGACGGGTTTTCACCCATTTTTCCGGTGAATTGCCTCAAACCACCACTTAGAAACCCCTTCATAACCTTCCCCCTTCTTATTACACCTAAAAAAATAATGAAATTTGGTCTTGAATTTGGAAAGAACACACCTGTGGGTGCCGACCCTTCTTGCTCGAAATCCACCAAATGTGAAATGATTTGGTTAAATAACCACCACCATGAGACCACCCTAGAGGTCTAGAACAAAGCCCAAACCATGGTAGGGGTGGTGGAGCACCGAAGGTGACGATTTGAGACTACCCATTTATAGGGTTTTCGGCGGGTTCGAGGCAAATTGGAGCCTTTCCAAGACAAATTGGACTTAGCCATATGCATAAAGTTTGCTCTACTTTTTGATATCTTCATTTCTGAAATTTTTGAGAATTTTAAAAAATAGTTGAGTTTTTCGGCGAGTCGGAGCGGCCGACCGCCACCTGCGGCGGCGCGTGGCTAAGATGACAATATTGCTCTTTTAAAACTAATTGCAATGTTTTGAGTCTATATTTATAATATATTTCATGTGAATCAATTGTTTGGACTTAATTTAATAAGTGTTAGTCACTTTAAAATGTGAAGATTATGAAATACAATTTAGAATGTGAACTACGAATGGCTTAATCCCTGTTTAGGGTACGTACACAGTCTAACGAGACGTTAGATGCAGCCATAAAAATAAGTGAGATTAAATACTTCGAGAATAAATAATTAGAATGAGATTTGATTTACAAAGGAAGGTGGTGACAAAGTGTGAAAAGAAATAGTGCATTTGATATAGAAATTGTAAATATGGACCATGGATGGAACCAAGACCTATAAATAAAGAAACACGTTAGGTGGTAGCTAGCTAATCAAGGTAAATCTTTTGTTGAACGATTGTGCTAAGAGAAGGAAGTTTGATCAATAACTTGAGTTTTATCCGTATGTTTTGATAATCAAATGTTGGTTATAAATTTATTGTGAGGGTTCATGAAATTAAAGTGTTTAATTAGGATTAATGGTAAGTTAACTAAACAAGGGTGTAGTTCCGGCCTATCACTAATATTATTATTTCCTGAAATAAAGCAATATTTTGGGGCTGAGGTGTGACAAAATGGTATCAGAGCAAATGATCCTACTCTACGAGATGCACTACTTGTGAGTCTTGTTGGGTGTGCATTATGACATGCTTTGTGGTTGCATGAATTCATATTTTTAGGAACAAAGTGGCATTCATGTTTTATATGTGAAATACATATATAAATTGTATTATGATTGTGGTGCAATTTCCTTGGTAAATATGAAAGTTTCGCTAATGGGAATTGTGATTTGCATTTATATTGCATTATTTCATAAGTTTTATGAGAATGACGGAAATTATGTGGAATGCATATATTGTGAATTATGATGCTTTGAATTCAATTGAATGGGAGTAGGAAAATTTTAAAATATCGTATTCATGTTATAGCTTTAAAGATGAGCATTTGATTAAAGTTTTGGATTAATCATGAGTTGAATCGATATTAGGCTATGCATAATGAAAAGGTTGAATGTTAAGGTGATTGTGTGGTGGTGATAAGTAGATGGAGAATTTGTATTATACCTGGCACTTGAGAAATTGAATTGGGCAAAAAGGCCCATGGATATAAGCGTGGATATTTGAATTGGGCAAAAAGGGCCCGTGGATATAAGGGTGGATATATGAGATTGGGCAAGAAAGGCTTGTGAATGTGAAATAGGGCGAAAAATGCCCGTGAATGTGAAATTGGGCAGAAAATGCCCGTAGATATAAATGAAAAAAAAAAAAAAAAGGGAAGAAGAAGAAAAGAAAAAGAAAGTGCGATGTGTATTGGCCAGGTATATTACTATCTTTTCCAGTCTACTAATCGTTGATTAAGATAAAAAGAAAATGGTGGTGGAATCATTGTTTTGACAATGATAAGTGTGGCTAGAAATTTTAAAAATCTTTTGGCCAATGATAATTGTGGTTGGAAATTTTAGCATTTATCAAGGTTGTGATGATTTATCTAATGGAAAAAAAAAATTATAAATTGTGGTTATGGTTGACCATTATAATTTGAAAGGGTGGAAAAACTATGAGGTGTTCTTCATATATTATTGGTGGACGTGAATAAAATTATGGAATGAGACTTTGAGTTCGTTTAATATAAACGACTTCCCACTTGTGTTTTTACGTTTGATGGAAATGATTGATGGAGAAGTTTGTAATAACTCATGTAATTGTATGGGTGGAATATATGGGAAGTGTTTGTGGATTTCCCACCGTGGAGATTGTTATATGGTATTGTCTAGTGCAAGTGATTTGAATTTAATGTATTATGTATACTAATATTTGTTGGAAGATCATCTTAACTTGCTTCAAAAGACATGAGATCTTGATTATCTCATTTTAATCAAGATTTATTATGACGATATTTAGACATCCTTAAAGTTTTGGTTGATCTGTTTGATGTATAATGAACCGGTAAGAACCAAATTAAAAAAACAAAAAAAAAAAAAAATTGTTATGATTGATATTCTGACTTTGGTCGTGGTTAGAACTGGTGATTTTGGGTTTATGTGAGATAAGTTAGTCCTATGATTGGGACTACCTTTAAATTGATACATGCACTGGTTGGATAATGGTGTAAAGTTTATATGATTAAATTAAGATTATGCATTATCTGTTGTGGTGAGAAATCGGGAACCAATTGGTTGAATTATTACTTTCTTATTCATTGTGTTAGAGTATGATCAAGTTATAAAATTTGCTGTTGACTGAAGTTTAACCTTATAGCTGTTAAATTTGGCCATATAAGTTGGAACAAATTATATTGAGTTTGCTTCCTTAGTTTGATCACAACATTGATTATACAATTTGGATTGGTTCGGTTATCATAGTCATGAGTTGTCGTTGTTGAATTTGATTTTGTGAACAGAGTTGATGAAGAGCACATATTTTCATGACTATGTGATTAATAAGGGTTAATTTCTTTAGCCGACAGAGTCGTGATATATAAATTTCTCTCATTTGGTTGATGGAATGTGAATAGTGCTCTGGAAGTGTGAGTCCTTAATTTAGGCGATATGCGACTGCCTTTAGAAATAGTTTAAAAGAAAATCAATTAAAATGAAAGATTTAAAAAGGCTTTAAAGATGACTAAGGGTAATTTAGTTTAATTGTGGATATGAATGAAATCATAGAACGGGATTTGATTTCGTTCAGTGTGAACGGTATTGTGGATTTGGTTTTAAATTTCTTTCCATCACATAGTAATGAGATTGGAAATTCCAATTATTTTGGTTGTAATTTGAATTGCCAATTCTAATGGTTTGGCTTAAAAATTTTGATATTTACCTAGCTATTAATGATCATGGCTTGAAATTCTAATATTGATTTGGCCGAAAGAAAAATTACGATGGGAATTTATGATATTAGTTTTGCCAATTGAGTATGACAAAAAATTTCTAATGTTGGTATCGCCAATGGTTGTGGTTAGAAATTTTGGGAAAGAATTATGGTAACGGTTGTGTGTAGCCAATTAGAATTATGACTAAATGGTTGATATTATTTTTGCCAAAAGTAATGGTAAGTGGTAATGCCCATAATTATGATTTAAAATTTAAATTAGCGTGACTGGGATTTCGGATATCTATCTTACCAATGTGTGTAGCTAGAAGTTCTGATATTTTTCATTACCAAAGAATGTGGTTGTGAGAATCATGATCAATTCTTCGTTGATTTATTTATTAACAACTTGAATAAAATTGTAGACGGAGATTTTAATTGTATTCATTATAAAAGAAATGGTGTAAATAGTTTTAGTTCCTTCTCGTAACACAACAGTTGAAATCTCGGGGACGAGATTTATTTTAACAGAGGGTGATTGTAATACCCTGAAAAATTTAAATATATGCATTAAAATATTCAAAATTATGAATATGTGAAAAGAATCAAGAATTTATATTAATTCACTTGAGTTTAGTTTTAAATTAAACTAGTTATGAAGTTTGGCATTTGGAATTTGGAATTTGGGAATTAATTATTTAAAATCCGTAGACCTTTTGAGGTCACAATTTATATTTTTGAATAGAGCTTGATCTCACGAACGTGTAGGTGCAAACCATTCGTGAAATGGAGTTATAACTAAGAAGTTATTAACGTATAAAGTCAGGGATAAATTGATAATTTTATATTTCTTTAGAAGGCCCCAGAAAATCTGGAGCCATGTGACATGCCACGTGTGTGGTTGGGATGAAAAAAAAAAATGGATGGTTAGGATCGAAAGAAGAGAATAGAAAGGAGAAAAGGAAGGGAGGAATAAGGGAGGGTGACCAATAGGGGAGGAGAAGGGGGGAGGGGAAAGGAAAAAACTGAGAAACGGAGGATCGGGACCCAGCCCTTGGTGACCCGACCCGATCGACTCCCTTAGCATTTCCAATGGGTTTTCACCCATTTTTCCTGTGAATTTCCTCAAACCACCACTTAGAAACCCCTCCATAACCTTCCCCCTTCCTATTTCACCTAAAAAAATAATGAAATTTGGTCTTGAATTTGGAAAGAACACACCTGTGGGTGCCGACCCTTCTTGCTCGAAATCCACCAAATCTGAAATGATTTGGTTAAATAACCACCACCATGAGACTACCTTGGAGGTCTAGAACAAAGCCCAAACCATGGTAGGGGCGGCGGAGCACCGGAGGTGACGATTTGAGACTACCCATTTATAGGGTTTTCAGCAGGTTCGAGACAAATTGGAGCCTTTCCAGGCCAAATTAGACTTGGCCACAAGTATAAAGTTTGCTCTATTCTTTGAGATCTTCATTTATAAAATTTTTGAGAATTTTTAAAAATAGTTGAATTTTCCGGCAAGTCGGAGCGGCCGACCGCCACCTGCGGCGGCGTGTGGCTAAGAAAACGATATTGCTCTTTTTAAGCTAATTACAATGTTCTGAGTCCATATTTATTATATATTTGATGTGAATCAATTGTTTGGACTTAATTTATGAAGTGTGAGTCACTTTAAAATGTGAAGATTATGAAATACAATTTAGAATGTGAACTACGAATGACTTGATCCCTGTTTAGGGTATGTAGGCAGTCTAGCAAGACGTTAGATGCAGCCATAAAAATAAGTGAGATTAAATACTTCAAGAATAAATAATTAGAATGAGATTTGATTTATAAAGGACGGTGGTGACAAAGTGTGAAAAGAAATAGTGATATAGAAATTGTAATTATGGACCATGGATGGAACCAAGGCCTATAAATAAAGAAACGCGTTAGGTGGTAGCTAATTAATCAAGGTAAATCTTTTGTTGAACGATTGTGCTAAGGAAGGAAGTTTGATCAATAACTTGAGTTTTATCCGTATGTTTTGATAATCAAATGTTGGTTATAAATTTATTGTGAGGGTTCATGAAATTGAAGTGTTTAATAGGGATTAATGGTAAGTTAACTAAACAAGAGTGTAGTTCGGGCCTATCACTAATATTATTATTTCCCGAAATAAAGCAATATATCTGGGTTGTGATGTGATAGTGCCCACCCCTAGAGACAACACTTTTTAAACATTTCAATGAAAGACAAAAGTTAATAAATGTGGAAGATGACATCATTGGCTTTTTATCTTTAGAGTGTAAGTGACCAAAATATCCTTTATAGTGGTAATAACAGACCCCGACCCAGAATGTCCACCTTGACTCCGAATCGAACTATAATGGTTGACACCAGGAGGCTGATGAAGCCATAAAGTGTAGTGAAGTGGAAAATGTGAATAAATTTAACCTAAAAGTGCCTAAATATAAAAATAAAAAATAAAGTACAGCAAGGCAGGATGGAAAATGTGAACCCATTTCACACATGATGTCAGAGCATAAATAAAGTACAGCAAGGCAGGATGAGAATTTACCATCAAAGGTAGTAAAAATAAAGTTTTATAAAAAACCTTTTTGGAAACATTGTAACCCCTTACCATAAAACAAATATAGTTTCCAAAATATACATACTAGGTATAGTATAACAATACTTACCAGAACCAGCAGTATCTCAGGAATGTAATACTTCACAAACTTTCATAAAATAAATACATGACGTCTGTAATCACCAATTCTCACATAAATAAACATATCATATCGAGTGCTCATCGACACATGCTGACACACAAGTTCATGCAGATATATTCTAACATGAACAAGACTTGGTGTAACAATAATATACGCTTTAGTACTATAATCAGGTGAAGACTGGCGCTATGCACAGCACATACGAGTCCTAATTTCCTACAACAATCTAGGATAGGACTAGCACCTACAATGAATCCAAAGTGAGCGTACAGTGCAATATGCACATACACGTGAAAACTGGCCCTGGCCCGGGCGAGTACTAACACAGGTGTAGCAAACGATGAGCACTTATGTCATTTTCTATAATTATAGTTAACATAACATTATTCATGGCATTTTCTATAATTATAGTTAACATTATTCATGGCCGTAAGTTTAACTAAGGCATCCTGTAGGATTTGTTATAATTTCCTAATTCTCATCGTTACGTCATTTTCTATAAATGTTAATTTAATTACGGTACTCATATAGAAAATTCATTATTAGATGTATATATGGAAACTAAATAAATATATGTATATATCAAAGGAAAGACCCATGCACAGATACTCGCAAGATCGCAGCTACTCGGACTAGGAAAGCCGAAGTCTCCAATGGTAACCACACCTAAGCATAAGATTGGGACCCATTAGTAAAACTCAACTAAAATGATTAAATTTGGAAAAACGGAGTGCGGATTTGGAATTAGAGCGTCAAAATACGCTAAGAGGGGTTTCGGGCAAATTTTGTAAAAAGTCAACAAAAAAGTCGACCGAGACATCCTGGCGGTCAACTACATTAAAACTTTGGAATTTCACTAAATGAATGTCAAGAACGGACTCGGGGCATCAAAATTAGCCTAGAAGGGTTTTTTCGAGAAATTCTGAAAAAGTTAACGTAAGGGAATATTCCAAGAATATTCTGAAATATTTCAGGCCTATTTTAGAATTGAGCTAGGCTGGATCAGTGGCCCAAAGGTTTGGGCTTAAGACTTTGGCCGGGTTTGGGCTTAGGCCCTTTTTTTTTTTTGAAACGGGTCAGGTTTAACCCGTTTGGGCTCGCGAGTCACTAAACCCAATGAAGAAGAAGACTGGAAACGGTGAGTTTGGCCCGGAAATTTCAAAGGGCTATATTATGTTCATTTCTCAACCAAAATAAAAAATTCAAAATCCATAGTAAAGCTCAAGAGTTAGAGAATCAAAATGTACCAATCTGGGGTTGAGTCATGACCGGAAATGGTCAGAAATGGCCTGCACAGTGTCGGAGCTTCGCTGGAAAACTGGGGAAATTTCCCCGAGTGGTTTGTACTTCCAAACAACACCAAAATGTCTCAAAAACAACGTAATCAGTAGTCCTAAACACGATTTACAAAGGTTTTGGAGTGATTTTATGCCTTACCTTCGCCGGATTCTTTTTTTTTTTTTTTTTTTTTTTTTGCACAGTGATTGTACTTTGCAACGAGAAAGAGAGAGAAACTCGACCTGGACTTAGTGTTTTTGAGTCCAACTTCGATCGGTTGGGAATGGTTAGTAAAGGTGGTGGTGCAGTAGTCGTCGGAGCTGCGTGGGATGGTGGTCTAGTGTTGGGTCTGCAAAGGAAGAAAGGGAGAGTATTGAGAGAGAGAGAAAGAGCTGAGAAGGAAGGTCTGGCATGTGGGGAAAAGGTTGTCACGTGGAAGTGAGTGAGTGGGTGAGTAAGGCGTGTGGGGAGATTTGAAATGAAAGAGTGAAAATGAGAGATTTCGGGAGAGTGGGAGACACGAGGACAAGGGGGATATGTGACCCACGTGTGTGGTTCCAAGCACACAAATATCCTTTAAGAAAATAATAAAATAATAAAATAATAAAATAATAAAGTTGAATATCTAGAATAACGAATTTACTAAAATGCCCTTTCTGCTTTGTAATTTCGTAAAATCTTCCTATCTCCAAATTCAATTCCATTTGCGCCCAGTGTTCGTAGCGATAAGTTCTATAAGGTTATGCTAAAAGAATGTTTAGTATGTCTCACTATACGCTGGTCAACAAAAGTCAACACCCTCGCCTCTAAGAGCGTTTTCGTCAAGTCTTTCTTTTAAAATTAATAAAATTGTAAAATTAGGGACATGTTGTCACAATCTACCCATCTTAAAAAAAAATTTCGTCCCAGAAATTTGAAATCATTTGTTATACAAAATAGTGAAAAGTCAGCAGAAAAATAAATATGTAAAGAAGATGTCAAGTTAAAGCGGTTGCATAAAAGAGAATGACATTCCGTTGCAATTGGAGTGCAATGATTCCTCTTTCATGCCTCCAAACTCATACTTTCTTTCTCCTTCAGTACAATACTATAATATAATACTTCTTATAAAAACATAAAGTCGAAAGTATTTACATATGTATAATAACTTCCTGTCAAAATACATACATACATATATATATATATACATACAATAATGTAAAGTTAAAATAATTGTACTGAAATCAAAACTGAAAATAGAAAGTTTTTCACCTACGCAGTCGTAGCATCACGTACTTCGAGAATAAGTGCGTAGTCTCTTTGGGTTAAGCCCAAACAATCAATAACTAATTAAATAAGTAAATACAAATGCTAACATAAAAGGACCTACTTGTTCAGTTGCTTAACGATTCCAACGAATAAGTTATCGGTATACAATCTGCAGCCCGCGATATCGACAGCTCACTATTGTCTTGATAAGCAAGCAACAAATTTCTAAGGGTGCCATATTACCATCATGCCCCTAATAAGGAAATACACATATACCCTCTCGGGCAACATCGTCAATATTATAAAATTTTCTATATCGTAATCTCAATCATTTAGATACCTATTCGCAATACTCTTCTGTCAATCATATATCGTGCATAAAGTCTCCATACAATGTTTCAAATAATGTCATACCCAAAATTAAAAATTGTAACCGTGGTTACACATAACTCTAGCTAGGATAGGTGTTAGTCATAATCATACTAAAACTGTGGCACGAATAAACTCAACATGTCCACCAAGGTCTGGATAATTCGTTTAGACTAGCTGTTATTCTGAGGATGAAATGTGGTATTGGGTAACAACTTGTACTCATAGCCTTCAAGAAGACTTCCCAAAACTTAGAAGTGAAACACGTATCTATCACGTCCCGGACCCAGAGTCGGTAATAAAAACTCGAACCCGAATCCGAAACGTGAGTTAAAAGCTACATAATTAAAAGGAAATTGGAATGGATTGGAAAATAAACTCCTCTTATTAAAATAACTCCAAAATCCTTACAGGGTGTACAAAAGTAATAAATTAAAATCCTTAAAACCCTTATCCAACACAACCTCAACTCGTCTATCACTTGTCTTGCCAAATAACTCATCTGTAAAATAATAGGTGAGGGGTGAGCAACAACCACTGTTGCTTAGTGAGTAGAATATGTAATATGTCAGTCAAGCGATGCCTTTTTACACACTCTAGAAAATAGGATAATAATATCAAAGCTTTAACCATGTAATTTCATATCACATCATCCCTTTACGTGTTCATTACATCCTTTATAAATTGTAACTCACCACGTGACCCCTACTAGCCTTTCCGCCCTAATGTCCCCGTGTGCAGTTTACATTTATCCCTCGGATTAATGCAACACTAAGTTCTCATGCTCCATGAACATATCCAAATAATCCACATATCACCATATTAATAATTCCAAGAGCATTTCAACAGATCCAACATGCTTGACTTAAAATAGATAGAGATTTATAAATAGATAAAACCCACAATAATTCATGGTTTTCATTTATCAGAAAATAAGAATACTTTGAAACACATTACATAAACCACTCATCTCGATAATCCAAGCTTTGGCAATACAACCCAACTAACATCTCCACAAACCTCAAACCCTAGCTCGCTATCTCTCTATTTGTGGAACATGCATGCTCTGCATATTTCACTTCTTTTTATGCTCCAAAAACAATGGAGCAAAGCTCCTATTTATAGTGAAATAAAACAGCTCCAAGACTTAAGGTCCAAGTAAAATATACGATAAAATATATGAAGTCCTATCCATAAACTCCTACGCATATATGAAGGTGATACTTTCCTTGCGACACCTATTGTAGTATCAAGATCTTAGTCACTAGTTATGCAAGGTGTCAATTGCATGTGTGCAAAGGATGACAACTCCAAGTTAATAGCCTTGAAAAATCAGCACACTAGAGTGCTTACTAATCACCCATTTCTTTCTCCCAAGATAATTAAGACTAGTACTGATAGGAGCTAGGCACGTCGTAAATAATAATAATAATAATAACAAATATTTATTTTTAAAGTACGGGGTCTTACAATATCACCGTGAGGTATATTTCTATGATTGGGTACGTAGTTCTATGATTTAGATTACTAATTTATACTTTATGTGGTATATATGTATTTGCGATGTTTTCATTTTTTTTTTCCACCCCACCCCACCCACACCAGGCCTCGAACCTGGGACCTAATCTACCCCATTCCTTACCCACACCCTCACCACTAGGCTATTCCTAGTGGCTTGACATGACGCCAGATTTGATTGAATAGCATGATCTCATTGCAGAGCTTTAACTAATGTGGGGACAATGCCAGGTAACCGAAAGAAATAATGTGGATGGAATATGAACTCTTTTGATTTTTGTACATGTGAAATTTTTGGATTAATCATGCCTTATGTACACGAAGATACATTCAAGCGCTCAATCAGTTACTAGTCGGTTGTGAGAGTATTTTTACAACTAGGTAAAATGGATTATGAAATGTTTAGTTTTAGTGGCATTAAGCATTTATCCCACACCCGAGCAAAGAGTTTCGAACATTCCCTCCCATTTTGGCCTCCATTCCACATATGAGAAACAAAAATAGAGATTTGCTGAAATAATTCTAAATTTGCAAAATTCACTTGAAAATTATTTGAATCCGTGGAATTGGCTTAGTGAGTTTTGTACTTAGTCAAGACTTCGAGCATTCCCTCCTCCATGCCAAGAGTTCGAACAATCCCCTCCCATCTTGGCCTACTTCTAGAGAAAATTAAGAAAAAAAGAAAATATAGAATTGTAAAAGTACACCGGCATCTCTAGTGGAAAGAGGCAAATATGAGATGCGAAAGCACATTTACTTCTCATTTTGTATCTCCAAGAGATGTGAATGTAGATTCTAATCTAATGGAGGAGATGTAAATTTGGGACCTTCTTTTGTTTCTCTCTGTAACTTTGTTCGTGTTCTAAACATGTAAAATAAGTGTATATTTACATTCTTTTTATTTACATTTTCTGCTGAAGATGAATTTTTTACATCTTTCCACGGAGAGATTTTCGACCAACAAGAAATGTAAAATGCCAATTTCAAGGGATTGTAGAGCAACTCAAAAAGAGAGATGTAAAATATTCACCTTTGCTAGAATATGTAATTTAGAACCTAATTTTATATCTTTTGGTGGTTGGTCCTACCAATCAAATAAAGAAAATTAAATGAGATCTCAAGCTTGCATATTTCTCATTGGAAATACAACTCATATTTACATCTTCCAGAAATGTATACTGTGATGTAAATATGATTTTCACATCTCAATTAGAATTTATCTTTCCATTGTTGATGCTCATACATCCCCCATCAGAGACGTTGTCCAAAAATTATTGGAAGTTCTTGAAATTTACTTGGGAAGATTTTCATCAAGTTAGTTATTAAAGAGTTATGGCCCCTTAGTTTGATTTGAAAAGAAAAAAAATTTGGACAACATAGTTTACGGAAAATTGAAAACTACGAACACATTTTCGGAAGGTTTATACTTTTATATTCACAAAGTTTTTTGAGGCCTGTCATATTGTTTGGTTTAGGATGCATGAAAATAGATTGCACTATAATACTAATCTTCCACCGGATAGAACCCTAAGTTGATGCAAGATACCAATCTTCCCTTCTCACTTATTTAGAATAGAGTAGCAAGTTTGTAGTTCATTCTCGGTTTCTTAATTAGTTTAATTAGTACTTAAAGCTACTAAAATGTGGAATGAAAGTGATACGAACGTCATTAAAAGAAAAAATTTCCAAGAAACACAACTTTTATTGAACACACTAGCTACTACATAAAGGACATAACCACAGAGTTGATATGATATGTGTTTATTGGTTTAACACTCACACAATATAGTGAAATTGAAATACTTAGAAACTAAAAATAAGAGAAAACTAGTGTTGAAAACTAATGCCACTTTCGCAGGAGACTTGATTGCATTGAGCGTATGCAACAAGCCTTGTAAACCCATAGGTGACCCTGATAGGACGAGTGAAGTCTCGTGAGGGTTTCCAGAGACGTTACCCACAAACATCATGTGATAGTTATGATTATGAATGTTGAGTGGCTATAAAGATATCCTTTTTTTCGTGTCTAGCATTGTGTTGCCTTATTCGAGGTCAGGGTTTGCCTTGTTTTCTTCAGGGCCAGGGTTTGCCTTGTCTTCTTCAGGATCAGGGTTTGCCTTGTCTTCTTCAGGGTCAGGGTTTGCCTTGTCTTCGGAGAGGGTTGCCTTCGAAACTTCGACAACCCATTTATTGTCTTCGGAGAGGGTTGCCTTCGAAACTTCGACAACCCTTTTATCATCGATGTTGTTGTTGATGTTGATGTTGATGTTGTTGTTGTTGTTGGTATTATTGTTGTTGTTGTTGCTGTTCTTGTTGTTGTTGTTGTTGTTGTTGTTATTGTTGGTAGTAGTTGTTGATGTTGTAGTAGTAGTAGTTGTTGTTGTTGTTGTTGATGTTGATGTTGCATTGTCTTCTTCAGCGTCAAGGTTTGCCTTGTCTTCTTCAGGGCCAAGGTTTGCCTTATCTTCTTCAGGGTTAGGGTTTGCCTTGTTTTCTTGAGGGCCAGGGTTTGCTTTGTCTTGTTCAGGGTCAGGGTTTACCTTGTCTTGTTCAGGGTTAGGGTTTACCTTGTCTTCGGAGAGGGTTTCCTTCGAAACTTCAACAACCTTTTTGTTGTCGATGTTGATGTTATTGTTGTTGTTGTTGTTGTTGTTGTCGTTGTTGCTATTCTTGTTGTTGTTGTTGTTGTTGTTGTTCTCGTTGGTTGTTGATGTTGTTGTGGTTGATGATGTTGATGTTGATGTTGTTGATGTTGATGATGATGATGTTGCCATGTTAAATGGTATTATCACTCTCACTTCTCTCTTCTTCTTTTTTTCTCTCTTCCTTTTTCTCTCTTTCTCATGTGTTTTACTTGCTCCATAGCTTCGAAACTACTATCCTATTTATAAGCAAGGATAAGCACACACCATTTTTCTCTATTCACATTATGTGTTCACACGAAGGGTTCCGTATATAAGGTGTTTTTAGTTTTTATTTAATATTTCACGAGTTCTAAGTGTTTAATTATTATAGAAAAGTCCTACTCCTAGTGTTGTTATCTCTTACGTTGTTTAGGATTGAGACTTGTAATGGTTGTCTACATCGATTGGATTAAAGCCTTGTATATATTTACGTAGCATTAATTCAAAGAGAATTTGAGTTTTCACATGTACCCAAGCCCATCATATCAAGGAGAATTGCATAAAATTGCTTTACTTTTTATTTTATTTTATTTTATTATTTTAGGGTTAATCTTAGTTTATTATCCTCAAGTTTCTTGGTTTTCAACATTTGGTACATCAAGTTTTTTTTCATCCCAAAGTGGTACATGAAGTCAAAATTTTGGGACAACTTCATACATATGTTAAAGTTGCTGTTAAGTAAGCCGTTAACTAGTGACGTGGCACCCATGTAGACAATGATTGGGTGCCACGTGGATAATAAATAATTGAAAAAAATTGAAATTTAAAATTAAAAAAAACCTAACAGTTAAAAGTTAAAAATTTATAAAATTAAAAAATCAAAAATCAAAAATTAAGAAAATTGGAAAAGTCCGAGTGTGTCACTTTCATTAAAAAATAAAAAATTATTTGACGACTAAATTAAAAACAAAAAAATAAAAAATAAAAATTCATTTGACAACTAAATATAATAAGGGTGATTTTGTGAAAAATCAATAAAAAGTTACAATATTAACAATAGATCAACAATATTTATGTTAATTATAAATAGGTCAATCATGTATTGTGATACTTAAATGCATTTAAAATAAACAAAAATTAAAAAAATTTGCAACTATAACTGGCACCCACTTCGACTAACACTTTCTTTCTTATAGTTTTATATTTATAATAAGTCAATACGGATTAGACACTGCAATGCAATATCTGTTTCCTGATTTTGTTTTTTACATTTAGATTCAGAAATTGAGTTGCAGTGTCCATTTATTGGTTTCGTTTTTTTTTCCATCACGCAGACACCTCCTACATGTTCTTTTGTACATTTGGATTCAAACACTGGAATGCAGTGTCCGTTTCCTAATTCTGTTTTTCACTTTTGGATTCAGATATTGCGTTGCAGTGTCTGTTTCTTAGTTATATTTTTTTCCGTCACTCATATGGTTCCTACACTCCACACTTCACGCGACTCCTAATTTTACATTTAGATTCAGACACTGTAATGCAATGTGTATTTCCTAGCTCTGTTTCTAACTCTGTTTTTTATATTTAGATTTAAACATTGTAATGCAGTATCCGTTTCTTGGTTTTTTTTTTTTTTTTTCCTTCCAATTGGATTCAGACACTATAATGCAGTGTCTGTTTCCTGGTTTTGTTTTTTTACAATTGGATTCAAACAATGCAATGCAGTGTCCGTTTTCTGGTTCTGTTTTTTACATTTGGATTCGAACACTGCAATGCAATGTCTGTTTCCTTGTTCCATGTTTTTTTTTTTTTTTTACTTAAGTAGACTCCTTCATGTAAACGTAGGGCGAGAGAGAGTGATAGTATATACATATTCTAACTATTTATTGGATTCAGATCCTCAAGATCAGTTCTATAAGAATAAAAATTCAACGATTGAATCATCTTCCCCCGCCTATCTTCCCTCTT